>NW_027617847.1:0-94815 GCF_964187855.1 Myxine glutinosa
GTTGAAAAACCACTTTTCGCACTTGTGTTGGTGCAGGAAACCACTTTTGCACTTGTATTAGTGTGGAAAAAACACTTTTTGCACTTGTGATAGTGTTGAAAAATCACTTTTCACACTTGTGTTAGTGTTGAAAAACCACTTTTCGCACTTGTGTTAGTGTTGAAAAACCACTTTTCGCACTTGTGTTGGTGCAGGAAACCACTTTTGCACTTGTATTAGTGTGGAAAAACCACTTTTCGCACTTGTGTTAGTGTTGAAAAACCACTTTTCGCACGTAGGTTGGTGCAGGAAACCACTTTTGTACTTGTATTAGTGTGGAAAAAACACTTTTTGCACTTGTGATAGTGTTGAAAAACCACTTTTCGCACTTGTGTTAGTGTTGAAAAACCTCTTTTCGCAATAGTGTTGGTGCAGGAAACCACATTTGCACTTGTATTAGTGTGGAAAAAACACTTTTTGCACTTGTGATAGTGTTGAAAAACCACTTTTCGCACTTGTGTTAGTATTGAAAAATCACTTTTCGCCCTTGTGTTGGTGCAGGAAACCACTTTTGCACTTGTATTAGTGTGGAAAAACCACTTTTCGCACTTGTGTTAGTGTTGAAAAACCACTTTTCGCACTGGTGTTAGTGTTGAAAAACCACTTTCGCACTTGTGTTGGTGCAGGAAACCACTTTTGCACTTGTATTAGTGTGGAAAAACCACTTTTCGCACTTGTGTTAGTGTTGAAAAACCACTTTTCGCACTTGTGTTAGTGTTGAAAAACCACTTTCGCACTTGTGTTGGTGCAGGAAACCACTTTTGCACTTGTATTAGTGTGGAAAAACCACTTTTCGCACTTGTGTTAGTGTTGAAAAACCACTTTTTGCACTTGTGTTAGTGTTGAAAAACCACTTTTTGCACTTGTGTTCATGCAGGAAACCACTTTTGCACTTGTATTAGTGTGGAAAAAACACTTTTCGCACTTGTGTTAGTGTTGAAAAACCACTTTTCACACTTGTGTTGGTGCAGGAAACCACTTTTGCACTTGTAATAGTGTGGAAAAACCACTTTTTGCACTTGTGTTAGTGTTGAAAAACCACTTTTCGCACTTGTGTTAGCGTTGAAAAAACACTTTTCGCACTTGTGTTAGTGTTGAAAAACCACTTTTCGCACTTGTGTTGGTGCAGGAAACCACTTTTCGCACTTGTGTTAGTATTGAAAAATCACTTTTCGCACTTGTGTTGGTGCAGGAAACCACTTTTGCACTTGTATTAGTGTGGCAAAACCACTTTTCGCACTTGTGTTAGTGTTGAAAAACCACTTTTCGCACTGGTGTTAGTGTTGAAAAACCACTTTTCGCACTTGTGTTAGTGTTGAAAAACCACTTTTCGCACTTGTGTTGGTGCAGGAAACCACTTTTGCACTTGTATTAGTGTGGAAAAACCACTTTTCGCACTTGTGTTAGTGTTGAAAAACCACTTTTCGCACTTGTGTTAGTGTTGAAAAACCACTTTTCGCACTTGTGTTGGTGCAGGAAACCACTTTTGCACTTGTATTAGTGTGGAAAAAACACTTTTTGCACTTGTGATAGTGTTGAAAAACCACTTTTCGCACTTGTGTTAGTGTTGAAAAAGCACGTTCGCACTTGTGTTGGTGCAGGAAACCACTTTTGCACTTGTATTAGTGTGGAAAAACCACTTTTCGCACTTGTGTTAGTGTTGAAAAACCACTTTTCGCACTTGTGTTAGTGTTGAAAAACCACTTTTCGCACTTGTGTTGGTGCAGGAAACCACTTTTGCACTTGTATTAGTGTGGAAAAAACACTTTTCGCACTTGTGTTAGTGTTGAAAAACCACTTTTCGCACTTGTGTTAGTGTTGAAAAACCACTTTTCGCACTTGTGTTGGTGCAGGAAACCACTTTTCCACTTGTATTAGTGTGGAAAAAACACTTTTTGCACTTGTGATAGTGTTGAAAAACCACTTTTCGCACTTGTGTTAGTGTTGAAAAACCACTTTTCGCACTTGTGTTGGTGCAGGAAACCACTTTTGCACTTGTATTAGTGTGGAAAAAACACTTTTTGCACTTGTGATAGTGTTGAAAAACCACTTTCCGCACTTGTGTTAGTGTTGAAAAACCACTTTTCGCACTTGTGTTGGTGCAGGAAACCACTTTTGCACTTGTATTAGTGTGGAAAAAACACTTTTTGCACTTGTGATAGTGTTGAAAAACCACTTTTCGCACTTGTGTTAGTGTTGAAAAACCACTTTTCGCACTTGTGTTAGTGTTGAAAAACCACTTTTCGCACTTGTGTTGGTGCAGGAAACCACTTTTGCCCTTGTATTAGTGTGGAAAAACCACTTTTCGCACTTGTGTTAGTGTTGAAAAACCACTTTTCGCACTTGTGTTAGTGTTGAAAAACCACTTTTCGCACTTGTGTTAGTGTTGAAAAACCACTTTTCGCACTTGTGTTGGTGCAGGAAACCACTTTTGCACTTGTATTAGTGTGGAAAAAACACTTTTCGCACTTGTGTTAGTGTTGAAAAACCACTTTTCGCACTTGTGTTAGTGTTGAAAAACCACTTTTCGCACTTGTGTTTGTGCAGGAAACCACTTTTGCACTTGTGTTAGTGTGGAAAAAATACTTTTTGCACTTGTGATAGTGTTGAAAAACCACTTTTCGCACTTGTGTTAGTGTTGAAAAACCACTTTTCACACTTGTGTAGGTGCAGGAAACCACTTTTGCACTTGTAATAGTGTGGAAAAACCACTTTTTGCACTTGTGTTAGTGTTGAAAAACCACTTTTCGCACTTGTGTTCGCGTTGAAAAAACACTTTTCGCACTTGTGTTAGTGTTGAAAAACCACTTTTCGCACTTGTGTTGGTGCAGGAAACCACTTTTGCACTTGTATTAGTGTGGAAAAAACACTTTTTGCACTTGTGATAGTGTTGAAAAACCACTTTTCGCACTTGTGTTAGTGTTGAAAAACCACTTTTCGCACTTGTGTTGGTGCAGGAAACCACTTTTGCACTTGTATTAGTGTGGAAAAAACACTTTTTGCACTTGTGATAGTGTTGAAAAACCACTTTTCGCACTTGTGTTAGTGTTGAAAAACCTCTTTTCGCACTAGTGTTGGTGCAGGAAACCACTTTTGCACTTGTATTAGTGTGGAAAAAACACTTTTTGCACTTGTGATAGTGTTGAAAAACCACTTTTCGCACTTGTGTTAGTGTTGAAAAACCACTTTTCGCACTTGTGTTGGTGCAGGGAAACCACTTTTGCACTTGTATTAGTGTGGAAAAAACACTTTTCGCACTTGTGTTAGTGTTGAAAAACCACTTTTCGCACTTGTGTTAGTGTTGAAAAACCACTTTTCGCACTTGTGTTGGTGCAGGAAACCACTTTTGCACTTGTATTAGTGTGGAAAAAACACTTTTCGCACTTGTGTTAGTGTTGAAAAACCACTTTTCGCACTTGTGTTAGTGTTGAAAAACCACTTTTCGCACTTGTGTTGGTGCAGGAAACCACTTTTGCACTTGTATTAGTGTGGAAAAACCACTTTTCGCACTTGTGTTAGTGTTGAAAAACCACTTTTCGCACTTGTGTTAGTGTTGAAAAACCACTTTTCGCACTTGTGTTGGTGCAGGAAACCACTTTTGCACTTGTATTAGTGTGGAAAAAACACTTTTCGCACTTGTGTTAGTGTTGAAAAACCACTTTTCGCACTTGTGTTAGTGTTGAAAAACCACTTTTCGCACTTGTGTTGGTGCAGGAAACCACTTTTGCACTTGTATTAGTGTGGAAAAAACACTTTTCGCACTTGTGTTAGTGTTGAAAAACCACTTTTCGCACTTGTGTTAGTGTTGAAAAACCACTTTTCGCACTTGTGTTGGTGCAGGAAACCACTTTTGCACTTGTATTAGTGTGGAAAAAACACTTTTTGCCACTTGTGATAGTGTTGAAAAACCACTTTTCGCACTTGTGTTAGTGTTGAAAAACCACTTTTCGCACTTGTGTTGGTGCAGGAAACCACTTTTGCACTTGTATTAGTGTGGAAAAAACACTTTTTGCACTTGTGATAGTGTTGAAAAACCACTTTCCGCACTTGTGTTAGTGTTGAAAAACCACTTTTCGCACTTGTGTTGGTGCAGGAAACCACTTTTGCACTTGTATTAGTGTGGAAAAAACACTTTTTGCACTTGTGATAGTGTTGAAAAACCACTTTTCGCACTTGTGTTAGTGTTGAAAAACCACTTTTCGCACTTGTGTTAGTGTTGAAAAACCACTTTTCGCACTTGTGTTGGTACAGGAAACCACTTTTGCACTTGTATTAGTGTGGAAAAACCACTTTTCGCACTTGTGTTAGTGTTGAAAAACCACTTTTCGCACTTGTGTTAGTGTTGAAAAACCACTTTTTGCACTTGTGTTAGTGTTGAAAAACCACTTTTCGCACTTGTGTTAGTGTTGAAAAACCACTTTTCGCACTTGTGTTGGTGCAGGAAACCACTTTTGCACATGTATTAGTGTGGAAAAAACACTTTTTGCACTTGTGATAGTGTTGGAAAACAACTTTTCGCACTTGTGTTAGTGTTGAAAAACCACTTTTCGCACTTGTGTTGGTGCAGGAAACCACTTTTGCACTTGTATTAGTGTGGAAAAACCACTTTTCGCACTTGTGTTAGTGTTGAAAAACCACTTTTCGCACTTGTGTTAGTGTTGAAAAACCACTTTTCGCACTTGTGTTAGTGTTGAAAAACTACTTTTTGCACTTGTGTTGGTGCAGGAAACCACTTTTGCACTTGTATTAGTGTGGAAAAAACACTTTTTGCACTTGTGATAGTGTTGAAAAACCACTTTTCGCACTTGTGTTAGTGTTGAAAAACCACTTTTCGCACTTGTGTTAGTGTTGAAAAACCACTTTTCGCACTTGTGTTGGTGCAGGAAACCACTTTTGCACTTGTATTAGTGTGGAAAAAACACTTTTTGCACTTGTGTTAGTGTTGAAAAACCACTTTTCGCACTTGTGTTAGTGTTGAAAAACCACTTTTTGCACTTGTGTTGGCGCAGGAAACCACTTTTGCACTTGTATTAGTGTGGAAAAAACACTTTTCGCACTTGTGTTAGTGTTGAAAAACCACTTTTCACACTTGTGTTAGTGTTGAAAAACCACTTTTCGCACTTGTGTTAGTGTTGAAAAACCACTTTTCACACTTGTGTTGGTGCAGGAAACCACTTTTGCACTTGTATTAGTGCAGGAAACCACTTTTGCACTTGTATTAGTGCGGAAAAACCACTTTTCGCACTTGTGTTAGTGTTGAAAAACCACTTTTCGCACTTGTGTTAGTGTTGAAAAACCACTTTTCGCACTTGTGTTGGTGCAGAAAACCACTTTTGCACTTGTATTAGTGTGGAAAAAACACTTTTTGCACTTGTGATAGTGTTGAAAAACCACTTTTCGCACTTGTGTTAGTGTTGAAAAACCACTTTTCGCACTTGTGTTGGTGCAGGAAACCACTTTTGCACTTGTATTAGTGTGGAAAAAACACTTTTTGCACTTGTGATAGTGTTGAAAAACCACTTTTCGCACTTGTGTTAGTGTTGAGAAACCACTTTCGCACTTGTGTTGGTGCACTAAACCACTTTTGCACTTGTATTAGTGTGGAAAAACCACTTTTCGCACTTGTGTTAGTGTTGAAAAACCACTTTTTGCACTTGTGTTAGTGTTGAAAAACCACTTTTCGCACTTGTGTTCATGCAGGAAACCACTTTTGCACTTGTATTAGTGTGGAAAAAACACTTTTCGCACTTGTGTTAGTGTTGAAAAACCACTTTTCACACTTGTGTTGGTGCAGGAAACCACTTTTGCACTTGTAATAGTGTGGAAAAACCACTTTTTGCACTTGTGTTAGTGTTGAAAAACCACTTTTCGCACTTGTGTTAGCGTTGAAAAAACACTTTTTGCACTTGTGTTAGTGTTGAAAAACCACTTTTCGCACTTGTGTTGGTGCAGGAAACCACTTTTCGCACTTGTGTTAGTATTGAAAAATCACTTTTCGCACTTGTGTTGGTGCAGGAAACCACTTTTGCACTTGTATTAGTGTGGCAAAACCACTTTTCGCACTTGTGTTAGTGTTGAAAAACCACTTTTCGCACTGGTGTTAGTGTTGAAAAACCACTTTTCGCACTTGTGTTAGTGTTGAAAAACCACTTTTCGCACTTGTGTTGGTGCAGGAAACCACTTTTGCACTTGTATTAGTGTGGAAAAACCACTTTTCGCACTTGTGTTAGTGTTGAAAAACCACTTTTCGCACTTGTGTTAGTGTTGAAAAACCACTTTTCGCACTTGTGTTGGTGCAGGAAACCACTTTTGCACTTGTATTAGTGTGGAAAAAACACTTTTTGCACTTGTGATAGTGTTGAAAAACCACTTTTCGCACTTGTGTTAGTGTTGAAAAAGCACTTTCGCACTTGTGTTGGTGCAGGAAACCACTTTTGCACTTGTATTAGTGTGGAAAAAACACTTTTTGCACTTGTGATAGTGTTGAAAAACCACTTTTCGCACTTGTGTTAGTGTTGAAAAACCACTTTTCGCACTTGTGTTAGTGTTGAAAAACCACTTTTCGCACTTGTGTTGGTACAGGAAACCACTTTTGCACTTGTATTAGTGTGGAAAAACCACTTTTCGCACTTGTGTTAGTGTTGAAAAACCACTTTTCGCACTTGTGTTAGTGTTGAAAAACCACTTTTTGCACTTGTGTTAGTGTTGAAAAACCACTTTTCGCACTTGTGTTAGTGTTGAAAAACCACTTTTCGCACTTGTGTTGGTGCAGGAAACCACTTTTGCACATGTATTAGTGTGGAAAAAACACTTTTTGCACTTGTGATAGTGTTGGAAAACAACTTTTCGCACTTGTGTTAGTGTTGAAAAACCACTTTTCGCACTTGTGTTGGTGCAGGAAACCACTTTTGCACTTGTATTAGTGTGGAAAAACCACTTTTCGCACTTGTGTTAGTGTTGAAAAACCACTTTTCGCACTTGTGTTAGTGTTGAAAAACCACTTTTCGCACTTGTGTTAGTGTTGAAAAACTACTTTTTGCACTTGTGTTGGTGCAGGAAACCACTTTTGCACTTGTATTAGTGTGGAAAAAACACTTTTTGCACTTGTGATAGTGTTGAAAAACCACTTTTCGCACTTGTGTTAGTGTTGAAAAACCACTTTTCGCACTTGTGTTAGTGTTGAAAAACCACTTTTCGCACTTGTGTTGGTGCAGGAAACCACTTTTGCACTTGTATTAGTGTGGAAAAAACACTTTTTGCACTTGTGTTAGTGTTGAAAAACCACTTTTCGCACTTGTGTTAGTGTTGAAAAACCACTTTTTGCACTTGTGTTGGCGCAGGAAACCACTTTTGCACTTGTATTAGTGTGGAAAAAACACTTTTCGCACTTGTGTTAGTGTTGAAAAACCACTTTTCACACTTGTGTTAGTGTTGAAAAACCACTTTTCGCACTTGTGTTAGTGTTGAAAAACCACTTTTCACACTTGTGTTGGTGGCAGGAAACCACTTTTGCACTTGTATTAGTGCAGGAAACCACTTTTGGCACTTGTATTAGTGCGGAAAAACCACTTTTCGCACTTGTGTTAGTGTTGAAAAACCACTTTTCGCACTTGTGTTAGTGTTGAAAAACCACTTTTCGCACTTGTGTTGGTGCAGAAAACCACTTTGCACTTGTATTAGTGTGGAAAAAACACTTTTTGCACTTGTGATAGTGTTGAAAAACCACTTTTCGCACTTGTGTTAGTGTTGAAAAACCACTTTTCGCACTTGTGTTGGTGCAGGAAACCACTTTTGCACTTGTATTAGTGTGGAAAAAACACTTTTTGCACTTGTGATAGTGTTGAAAAACCACTTTTCGCACTTGTGTTAGTGTTGAGAAACCACTTTCGCACTTGTGTTGGTGCAGGAAACCACTTTTGCACTTGTATTAGTGTGGAAAAACCACTTTTCGCACTTGTGTTAGTGTTGAAAAACCACTTTTTGCACTTGTGTTAGTGTTGAAAAACCACTTTTCGCACTTGTGTTCATGCAGGAAACCACTTTTGCACTTGTATTAGTGTGGAAAAAACACTTTCGCACTTGTGTTAGTGTTGAAAAACCACTTTTCACACTTGTGTTGGTGCAGGAAACCACTTTTGCACTTGTAATAGTGTGGAAAAACCACTTTTTGCACTTGTGTTAGTGTTGAAAAACCACTTTTCGCACTTGTGTTAGCGTTGAAAAAACACTTTTTGCACTTGTGTTAGTGTTGAAAAACCACTTTTCGCACTTGTGTTGGTGCAGGAAACCACTTTTCGCACTTGTGTTAGTATTGAAAAATCACTTTTCGCACTTGTGTTGGTGCAGGAAACCACTTTTGCACTTGTATTAGTGTGGCAAAACCACTTTTCGCACTTGTGTTAGTGTTGAAAAACCACTTTTCGCACTGGTGTTAGTGTTGAAAAACCACTTTTCGCACTTGTGTTAGTGTTGAAAAACCACTTTTCGCACTTGTGTTGGTGCAGGAAACCACTTTTGCACTTGTATTAGTGTGGAAAAACCACTTTTCGCACTTGTGTTAGTGTTGAAAAACCACTTTTCGCACTTGTGTTAGTGTTGAAAAACCACTTTTCGCACTTGTGTTGGTGCAGGAAACCACTTTTGCACTTGTATTAGTGTGGAAAAAACACTTTTTGCACTTGTGATAGTGTTGAAAAACCACTTTTCGCACTTGTGTTAGTGTTGAAAAAGCACTTTCGCACTTGTGTTGGTGCAGGAAACCACTTTTGCACTTGTATTAGTGTGGAAAAAACACTTTTCGCACTTGTGTTAGTGTTGAAAAACCACTTTTCGCACTTGTGTTAGTGTTGAAAAACCACTTTTCGCACTTGTGTTAGTGTTGAAAAACCACTTTTCGCACTTGTGTTGGTGCAGGAAACCACTTTTGCACTTGTATTAGTGTGGAAAAAACACTTTTTGCACTTGTGTTAGTGTTGAAAAACCACTTTTCGCACTTGTGTTAGTGTTGAAAAACCACTTTTTGCACTTGTGTTGGCGCAGGAAACCACTTTTGCACTTGTATTAGTGTGGAAAAAACACTTTTCGCACTTGTGTTAGTGTTGAAAAACCACTTTTCACACTTGTGTTAGTGTTGAAAAACCACTTTTCGCACTTGTGTTAGTGTTGAAAAACCACTTTTCACACTTGTGTTGGTGCAGGAAACCACTTTTGCACTTGTATTAGTGCAGGAAACCACTTTTGCACTTGTATTAGTGCGGAAAAACCACTTTTCGCACTTGTGTTAGTGTTGAAAAACCACTTTTCGCACTTGTGTTAGTGTTGAAAAACCACTTTTCGCACTTGTGTTGGTGCAGAAAACCACTTTTGCACTTGTATTAGTGTGGAAAAAACACTTTTTGCACTTGTGATAGTGTTGAAAAACCACTTTTCGCACTTGTGTTAGTGTTGAAAAACCACTTTTCGCACTTGTGTTGGTGCAGGAAACCACTTTTGCACTTGTATTAGTGTGGAAAAAACACTTTTTGCACTTGTGATAGTGTTGAAAAACCACTTTTCGCACTTGTGTTAGTGTTGAGAAACCACTTTCGCACTTGTGTTGGTGCAGGAAACCACTTTTGCACTTGTATTAGTGTGGAAAAACCACTTTTCGCACTTGTGTTAGTGTTGAAAAACCACTTTTTGCACTTGTGTTAGTGTTGAAAAACCACTTTTCGCACTTGTGTTCATGCAGGAAACCACTTTTGCACTTGTATTAGTGTGGAAAAAACACTTTTCGCACTTGTGTTAGTGTTGAAAAACCACTTTTCACACTTGTGTTGGTGCAGGAAACCACTTTTCGCACTTGTGTTAGTATTGAAAAATCACTTTTCGCACTTGTGTTGGTGCAGGAAACCACTTTTGCACTTGTATTAGTGTGGCAAAACCACTTTTCGCACTTGTGTTAGTGTTGAAAAACCACTTTTCGCACTGGTGTTAGTGTTGAAAAACCACTTTTCGCACTTGTGTTAGTGTTGAAAAACCACTTTTCGCACTTGTGTTCATGCAGGAAACCACTTTTGCACTTGTATTAGTGTGGAAAAAACACTTTTCGCACTTGTGTTAGTGTTGAAAAACCACTTTTCACACTTGTGTTGGTGCAGGAAACCACTTTTCGCACTTGTGTTAGTATTGAAAAATCACTTTTCGCACTTGTGTTGGTGCAGGAAACCACTTTTGCACTTGTATTAGTGCGGAAAAACCACTTTTCGCACTTGTGTTAGTGTTGAAAAACCACTTTTCGCACTTGTGTTAGTGTTGAAAAACCACTTTTCGCACTTGTGTTGGTGCAGAAAACCACTTTTGCACTTGTATTAGTGTGGAAAAAACACTTTTTGCACTTGTGATAGTGTTGAAAAACCACTTTTCGCACTTGTGTTAGTGTTGAAAAACCACTTTTCGCACTTGTGTTGGTGCAGGAAACCACTTTTGCACTTGTATTAGTGTGGAAAAAACACTTTTTGCACTTGTGATAGTGTTGAAAAACCACTTTTCGCACTTGTGTTAGTGTTGAGAAACCACTTTCGCACTTGTGTTGGTGCAGGAAACCACTTTTGCACTTGTATTAGTGTGGAAAAACCACTTTTCGCACTTGTGTTAGTGTTGAAAAACCACTTTTTGCACTTGTGTTAGTGTTGAAAAACCACTTTTCGCACTTGTGTTCATGCAGGAAACCACTTTTGCACTTGTATTAGTGTGGAAAAAACACTTTTCGCACTTGTGTTAGTGTTGAAAAACCACTTTTCACACTTGTGTTGGTGCAGGAAACCACTTTTGCACTTGTAATAGTGTGGAAAAACCACTTTTTGCACTTGTGTTAGTGTTGAAAAACCACTTTTCGCACTTGTGTTAGCGTTGAAAAAACACTTTTTGCACTTGTGTTAGTGTTGAAAAACCACTTTTCGCACTTGTGTTGGTGCAGGAAACCACTTTTCGCACTTGTGTTAGTATTGAAAAATCACTTTTCGCACTTGTGTTGGTGCAGGAAACCACTTTTGCACTTGTATTAGTGTGGCAAAACCACTTTTCGCACTTGTGTTAGTGTTGAAAAACCACTTTTCGCACTGGTGTTAGTGTTGAAAAACCACTTTTCGCACTTGTGTTAGTGTTGAAAAACCACTTTTCGCACTTGTGTTGGTGCAGGAAACCACTTTTGCACTTGTATTAGTGTGGCAAAACCACTTTTCGCACTTGTGTTAGTGTTGAAAAACCACTTTTCGCACTTGTGTTAGTGTTGAAAAACCACTTTTCGCACTTGTGTTGGTGCAGGAAACCACTTTTGCACTTGTATTAGTGTGGAAAAAACACTTTTTGCACTTGTGATAGTGTTGAAAAACCACTTTTCGCACTTGTGTTAGTGTTGAAAAAGCACTTTCGCACTTGTGTTGGTGCAGGAAACCACTTTTGCACTTGTATTAGTGTGGAAAAAACACTTTTTGCACTTGTGATAGTGTTGAAAAACCACTTTTCGCACTTGTGTTAGTGTTGAAAAACCACTTTTCGCACTTGTGTTAGTGTTGAAAAACCACTTTTCGCACTTGTGTTGGTACAGGAAACCACTTTTGCACTTGTATTAGTGTGGAAAAACCACTTTTCGCACTTGTGTTAGTGTTGAAAAACCACTTTTCGCACTTGTGTTAGTGTTGAAAAACCACTTTTTGCACTTGTGTTAGTGTTGAAAAACCACTTTTCGCACTTGTGTTAGTGTTGAAAAACCACTTTTCGCACTTGTGTTGGTGCAGGAAACCACTTTTGCACATGTATTAGTGTGGAAAAAACACTTTTTGCACTTGTGATAGTGTTGGAAAACAACTTTTCGCACTTGTGTTAGTGTTGAAAAACCACTTTTCGCACTTGTGTTGGTGCAGGAAACCACTTTTGCACTTGTATTAGTGTGGAAAAACCACTTTTCGCACTTGTGTTAGTGTTGAAAAACCACTTTTCGCACTTGTGTTAGTGTTGAAAAACCACTTTTCGCACTTGTGTTAGTGTTGAAAAACTACTTTTTGCACTTGTGTTGGTGCAGGAAACCACTTTTGCACTTGTATTAGTGTGGAAAAAACACTTTTTGCACTTGTGATAGTGTTGAAAAACCACTTTTCGCACTTGTGTTAGTGTTGAAAAACCACTTTTCGCACTTGTGTTAGTGTTGAAAAACCACTTTTCGCACTTGTGTTGGTGCAGGAAACCACTTTTCCACTTGTATTAGTGTGGAAAAAACACTTTTTGCACTTGTGTTAGTGTTGAAAAACCACTTTTCGCACTTGTGTTAGTGTTGAAAAACCACTTTTTGCACTTGTGTTGGCGCAGGAAACCACTTTTGCACTTGTATTAGTGTGGAAAAAACACTTTTCGCACTTGTGTTAGTGTTGAAAAACCACTTTTCACACTTGTGTTAGTGTTGAAAAACCACTTTTCGCACTTGTGTTAGTGTTGAAAAACCACTTTTCACACTTGTGTTGGTGCAGGAAACCACTTTTGCACTTGTATTAGTGCAGGAAACCACTTTTGCACTTGTATTAGTGCGGAAAAACCACTTTTCGCACTTGTGTTAGTGTTGAAAAACCACTTTTCGCACTTGTGTTAGTGTTGAAAAACCACTTTTCGCACTTGTGTTGGTGCAGAAAACCACTTTTGCACTTGTATTAGTGTGGAAAAAACACTTTTTGCACTTGTGATAGTGTTGAAAAACCACTTTTCGCACTTGTGTTAGTGTTGAAAAACCACTTTTCGCACTTGTGTTGGTGCAGGAAACCACTTTTGCACTTGTATTAGTGTGGAAAAAACACTTTTTGCACTTGTGATAGTGTTGAAAAACCACTTTTCGCACTTGTGTTAGTGTTGAGAAACCACTTTCGCACTTGTGTTGGTGCAGGAAACCACTTTTGCACTTGTATTAGTGTGGAAAAACCACTTTTCGCACTTGTGTTAGTGTTGAAAAACCACTTTTTGCACTTGTGTTAGTGTTGAAAAACCACTTTTCGCACTTGTGTTCATGCAGGAAACCACTTTTGCACTTGTATTAGTGTGGAAAAAACACTTTTCGCACTTGTGTTAGTGTTGAAAAACCACTTTTCACACTTGTGTTGGTGCAGGAAACCACTTTTGCACTTGTAATAGTGTGGAAAAACCACTTTTTGCACTTGTGTTAGTGTTGAAAAACCACTTTTCGCACTTGTGTTAGCGTTGAAAAAACACTTTTTGCACTTGTGTTAGTGTTGAAAAACCACTTTTCGCACTTGTGTTGGTGCAGGAAACCACTTTTCGCACTTGTGTTAGTATTGAAAAATCACTTTTCGCACTTGTGTTGGTGCAGGAAACCACTTTTGCACTTGTATTAGTGTGGCAAAACCACTTTTCGCACTTGTGTTAGTGTTGAAAAACCACTTTTCGCACTGGTGTTAGTGTTGAAAAACCACTTTTCGCACTTGTGTTAGTGTTGAAAAACCACTTTTCGCACTTGTGTTGGTGCAGGAAACCACTTTTGCACTTGTATTAGTGTGGAAAAACCACTTTTCGCACTTGTGTTAGTGTTGAAAAACCACTTTTCGCACTTGTGTTAGTGTTGAAAAACCACTTTTCGCACTTGTGTTGGTGCAGGAAACCACTTTTGCACTTGTATTAGTGTGGAAAAAACACTTTTTGCACTTGTGATAGTGTTGAAAAACCACTTTTCGCACTTGTGTTAGTGTTGAAAAAGCACTTTCGCACTTGTGTTGGTGCAGGAAACCACTTTTGCACTTGTATTAGTGTGGAAAAAACACTTTTCGCACTTGTGTTAGTGTTGAAAAACCACTTTTCGCACTTGTGTTAGTGTTGAAAAACCACTTTTCGCACTTGTGTTGGTGCAGGAAACCACTTTTGCACTTGTATTAGTGTGGAAAAAACACTTTTTGCACTTGTGATAGTGTTGAAAAACCACTTTTCGCACTTGTGTTAGTGTTGAAAAACCACTTTTCGCACTTGTGTTGGTGCAGGAAACCACTTTTGCACTTGTATTAGTGTGGAAAAAACACTTTTTGCACTTGTGATAGTGTTGAAAAACCACTTTCCGCACTTGTGTTAGTGTTGAAAAACCACTTTTCGCACTTGTGTTGGTGCAGGAAACCACTTTTGCACTTGTATTAGTGTGGAAAAAACACTTTTTGCACTTGTGATAGTGTTGAAAAACCACTTTTCGCACTTGTGTTAGTGTTGAAAAACCACTTTTCGCACTTGTGTTAGTGTTGAAAAACCACTTTTCGCACTTGTGTTGGTGCAGGAAACCACTTTTGCACTTGTATTAGTGTGGAAAAACCACTTTTCGCACTTGTGTTAGTGTTGAAAAACCACTTTTCGCACTTGTGTTAGTGTTGAAAAACCACTTTTCGCACTTGTGTTAGTGTTGAAAAACCACTTTTCGCACTTGTGTTGGTGCAGGAAACCACTTTTGCACTTGTATTAGTGTGGAAAAAACACTTTTCGCACTTGTGTTAGTGTTGAAAAACCACTTTTCGCACTTGTGTTAGTGTTGAAAAACCACTTTTCGCACTTGTGTTTGTGCAGGAAACCACTTTTGCACTTGTGTTAGTGTGGAAAAAATACTTTTTGCACTTGTGATAGTGTTGAAAAACCACTTTTCGCACTTGTGTTAGTGTTGAAAAACCACTTTTCACACTTGTGTTGGTGCAGGAAACCACTTTTGCACTTGTAATAGTGTGGAAAAACCACTTTTTGCACTTGTGTTAGTGTTGAAAAACCACTTTTCGCACTTGTGTTAGCGTTGAAAAAACACTTTTCGCACTTGTGTTAGTGTTGAAAAACCACTTTTCGCACTTGTGTTGGTGCAGGAAACCACTTTTGCACTTGTATTAGTGTGGAAAAAACACTATTTGCACTTGTGATAGTGTTGAAAAACCACTTTTCGCACTTGTGTTAGTGTTGAAAAACCACTTTTCGCACTTGTGTTGGTGCAGGAAACCACTTTTGCACTTGTATTAGTGTGGAAAAAACACTTTTTGCACTTGTGATAGTGTTGAAAAACCACTTTTCGCACTTGTGTTAGTGTTGAAAAACCTCTTTTCGCACTAGTGTTGGTGCAGGAAACCACTTTTGCACTTGTATTAGTGTGGAAAAAACACTTTTTGCACTTGTGATAGTGTTGAAAAACCACTTTTCGCACTTGTGTTAGTGTTGAAAAACCACTTTTCGCACTTGTGTTGGTGCAGGAAACCACTTTTGCACTTGTATTATTGTGGAAAAAACACTTTTCGCACTTGTGTTAGTGTTGAAAAACCACTTTTCGCACTTGTGTTAGTGTTGAAAAACCACTTTTCGCACTTGTGTTGGTGCAGGAAACCACTTTTGCACTTGTATTAGTGTGGAAAAAACACTTTTCGCACTTGTGTTAGTGTTGAAAAACCACTTTTCGCACTTGTGTTAGTGTTGAAAAACCACTTTTCGCACTTGTGTTGGTGCAGGAAACCACTTTTGCACTTGTATTAGTGTGGAAAAACCACTTTTCGCACTTGTGTTAGTGTTGAAAAACCACTTTTCGCACTTGTGTTAGTGTTGAAAAACCACTTTTCGCACTTGTGTTGGTGCAGGAAACCACTTTTGCACTTGTATTAGTGTGGAAAAAACACTTTTCGCACTTGTGTTAGTGTTGAAAAACCACTTTTCGCACTTGTGTTAGTGTTGAAAAACCACTTTTCGCACTTGTGTTGGTGCAGGAAACCACTTTTGCACTTGTATTAGTGTGGAAAAAACACTTTTCGCACTTGTGTTAGTGTTGAAAAACCACTTTTCGCACTTGTGTTAGTGTTGAAAAACCACTTTTCGCACTTGTGTTGGTGCAGGAAACCACTTTTGCACTTGTATTAATGTGGAAAAAACACTTTTTGCACTTGTGATAGTGTTGAAAAACCACTTTTCACACTTGTGTTAGTGTTGAAAAACCACTTTTCGCACTTGTGTTGGTGCAGGAAACCACTTTTGCACTTGTATTAGTGTGGAAAAAACACTTTTTGCACTTGTGATAGTGTTGAAAAACCACTTTCCGCACTTGTGTTAGTGTTGAAAAACCACTTTTCGCACTTGTGTTGGTGCAGGAAACCACTTTTGCACTTGTATTAGTGTGGAAAAACACTTTTTGCACTTGTGATAGTGTTGAAAAACCACTTTTCGCACTTGTGTTAGTGTTGAAAATCCACTTTTCGCACTTGTGTTAGTGTTGAAAAACCACTTTTCGCACTTGTGTTGGTGCAGGAAACCACTTTTGCACTTGTATTAGTGTGGAAAAACCACTTTTCGCACTTGTGTTAGTGTTGAAAAACCACTTTTCGCACTTGTGTTAGCGTTGAAAAAACACTTTTCGCACTTGTGTTAGTGTTGAAAAACCACTTTTCGCACTTGTGTTGGTGCAGGAAACCACTTTTGCACTTGTATTAGTGTGGAAAAAACACTTTTTGCACTTGTGATAGTGTTGAAAAACCACTTTTCGCACTTGTGTTAGTGTTGAAAAACCTCTTTTCGCACTAGTGTTGGTGCAGGGAAACCACTTTTGCACTTGTATTAGTGTGGAAAAAACACTTTTTGCACTTGTGTTAGTGTTGAAAAACCACTTTTCGCACTTGTGTTAGTGTTGAAAAACTACTTTTTGCACTTGTGTTGGTGCAGGAAACCACTTTTGCACTTGTATTAGTGTGGAAAAAACACTTTTTGCACTTGTGATAGTGTTGAAAAACCACTTTTCGCACTTGTGTTAGTGTTGAAAAACCACTTTTCGCACTTGTGTTAGTGTTGAAAAACCACTTTTCGCACTTGTGTTGGTGCAGGAAACCACTTTTGCACTTGTATTAGTGTGGAAAAAACACTTTTTGCACTTGTGTTAGTGTTGAAAAACCACTTTTCGCACTTGTGTTAGTGTTGAAAAACCACTTTTTGCACTTGTGTTGGCGCAGGAAACCACTTTTGCACTTGTATTAGTGTGGAAAAAACACTTTTCGCACTTGTGTTAGTGTTGAAAAACCACTTTTCACACTTGTGTTAGTGTTGAAAAACCACTTTTCGCACTTGTGTTAGTGTTGAAAAACCACTTTTCACACTTGTGTTGGTGCAGGAAACCACTTTTGCACTTGTATTAGTGCAGGAAACCACTTTTGCACTTGTATTAGTGCGGAAAAACCACTTTTCGCACTTGTGTTAGTGTTGAAAAACCACTTTTCGCACTTGTGTTAGTGTTGAAAAACCACTTTTCGCACTTGTGTTGGTGCAGAAAACCACTTTTGCACTTGTATTAGTGTGGAAAAAACACTTTTTGCACTTGTGATAGTGTTGAAAAACCACTTTTCGCACTTGTGTTAGTGTTGAAAAACCACTTTTCGCACTTGTGTTGGTGCAGGAAACCACTTTTGCACTTGTATTAGTGTGGAAAAAACACTTTTTGCACTTGTGATAGTGTTGAAAAACCACTTTTCGCACTTGTGTTAGTGTTGAAAAACCACTTTCGCACTTGTGTTGGTGCAGGAAACCACTTTTGCACTTGTATTAGTGTGGAAAAACCACTTTTCGCACTTGTGTTAGTGTTGAAAAACCACTTTTTGCACTTGTGTTAGTGTTGAAAAACCACTTTTCGCACTTGTGTTCATGCAGGAAACCACTTTTGCACTTGTATTAGTGTGGAAAAAACACTTTTCGCACTTGTGTTAGTGTTGAAAAACCACTTTTCACACTTGTGTTGGTGCAGGAAACCACTTTTGCACTTGTAATAGTGTGGAAAAACCACTTTTTGCACTTGTGTTAGTGTTGAAAAACCACTTTTCGCACTTGTGTTAGCGTTGAAAAAACACTTTTTGCACTTGTGTTAGTGTTGAAAAACCACTTTTCGCACTTGTGTTGGTGCAGGAAACCACTTTTCGCACTTGTGTTAGTATTGAAAAATCACTTTTCGCACTTGTGTTGGTGCAGGAAACCACTTTTGCACTTGTATTAGTGTGGCAAAACCACTTTTCGCACTTGTGTTAGTGTTGAAAAACCACTTTTCGCACTGGTGTTAGTGTTGAAAAACCACTTTTCGCACTTGTGTTAGTGTTGAAAAACCACTTTTCGCACTTTTGTTGGTGCAGGAAACCACTTTTGCACTTGTATTAGTGTGGAAAAACCACTTTTCGCACTTGTGTTAGTGTTGAAAAACCACTTTTCGCACTTGTGTTAGTGTTGAAAAACCACTTTTCGCACTTGTGTTGGTGCAGGAAACCACTTTTGCACTTGTATTAGTGTGGAAAAAACACTTTTTGCACTTGTGATAGTGTTGAAAAACCACTTTTCGCACTTGTGTTAGTGTTGAAAAAGCACTTTCGCACTTGTGTTGGTGCAGGAAACCACTTTTGCACTTGTATTAGTGTGGAAAAACCACTTTTCGCACTTGTGTTAGTGTTGAAAAACCACTTTTCGCACTTGTGTTAGTGTTGAAAAACCACTTTTCGCACTTGTGTTGGTGCAGGAAACCACTTTTGCACTTGTATTAGTGTGGAAAAAACACTTTTCGCACTTGTGTTAGTGTTGAAAAACCACTTTTCGCACTTGTGTTAGTGTTGAAAAACCACTTTTCGCACTTGTGTTGGTGCAGGAAACCACTTTTGCACTTGTATTAGTGTGGAAAAAACACTTTTTGCACTTGTGATAGTGTTGAAAAACCACTTTTCGCACTTGTGTTAGTGTTGAAAAACCACTTTTCGCACTTGTGTTGGTGCAGGAAACCACTTTTGCACTTGTATTAGTGTGGAAAAAACACTTTTTGCACTTGTGATAGTGTTGAAAAACCACTTTTCGCACTTGTGTTAGTGTTGAAAAACCACTTTTCGCACTTGTGTTGGTGCAGGAAACCACTTTTGCACTTGTATTAGTGTGGAAAAAACACTTTTTGCACTTGTGATAGTGTTGAAAAACCACTTTTCGCACTTGTGTTAGTGTTGAAAAACCACTTTTCGCACTTGTGTTAGTGTTGAAAAACCACTTTTCGCACTTGTGTTGGTGCAGGAAACCACTTTTGCACTTGTATTAGTGTGGAAAAACCACTTTTCGCACTTGTGTTAGTGTTGAAAAACCACTTTTCGCACTTGTGTTAGTGTTGAAAAACCACTTTTCGCACTTGTGTTAGTGTTGAAAAACCACTTTTCGCACTTGTGTTGGTGCAGGAAACCACTTTTGCACTTGTATTAGTGTGGAAAAAACACTTTTCGCACTTGTGTTAGTGTTGAAAAACCACTTTTCGCACTTGTGTTAGTGTTGAAAAACCACTTTTCGCACTTGTGTTTGTGCAGGAAACCACTTTTGCACTTGTGTTAGTGTGGAAAAAATACTTTTTGCACTTGTGATAGTGTTGAAAAACCACTTTTCGCACTTGTGTTAGTGTTGAAAAACCACTTTTCACACTTGTGTTGGTGCAGGAAACCACTTTTGCACTTGTAATAGTGTGGAAAAACCACTTTTTGCACTTGTGTTAGTGTTGAAAAACCACTTTTCGCACTTGTGTTAGCGTTGAAAAAACACTTTTCGCACTTGTGTTAGTGTTGAAAAACCACTTTTCGCACTTGTGTTGGTGCAGGAAACCACTTTTGCACTTGTATTAGTGTGGAAAAAACACTTTTTGCACTTGTGATAGTGTTGAAAAACCACTTTTCGCACTTGTGTTAGTGTTGAAAAACCACTTTTCGCACTTGTGTTGGTGCAGGAAACCACTTTTGCACTTGTATTAGTGTGGAAAAAACACTTTTTGCACTTGTGATAGTGTTGAAAAACCACTTTTCGCACTTGTGTTAGTGTTGAAAAACCTCTTTTCGCACTAGTGTTGGTGCAGGAAACCACTTTTGCACTTGTATTAGTGTGGAAAAAACACTTTTTGCACTTGTGATAGTGTTGAAAAACCACTTTTCGCACTTGTGTTAGTGTTGAAAAACCACTTTTCGCACTTGTGTTGGTGCAGGAAACCACTTTTGCACTTGTATTATTGTGGAAAAAACACTTTTCGCACTTGTGTTAGTGTTGAAAAACCACTTTTCGCACTTGTGTTAGTGTTGAAAAACCACTTTTCGCACTTGTGTTGGTGCAGGAAACCACTTTTGCACTTGTATTAGTGTGGAAAAAACACTTTTCGCACTTGTGTTAGTGTTGAAAAACCACTTTTCGCACTTGTGTTAGTGTTGAAAAACCACTTTTCGCACTTGTGTTGGTGCAGGAAACCACTTTTGCACTTGTATTAGTGTGGAAAAACCACTTTTCGCACTTGTGTTAGTGTTGAAAAACCACTTTTCGCACTTGTGTTAGTGTTGAAAAACCACTTTTCGCACTTGTGTTGGTGCAGGAAACCACTTTTGCACTTGTATTAGTGTGGAAAAAACACTTTTCGCACTTGTGTTAGTGTTGAAAAACCACTTTTCGCACTTGTGTTAGTGTTGAAAAACCACTTTTCGCACTTGTGTTGGTGCAGGAAACCACTTTTGCACTTGTATTAGTGTGGAAAAAACACTTTTCGCACTTGTGTTAGTGTTGAAAAACCACTTTTCGCACTTGTGTTAGTGTTGAAAAACCACTTTTCGCACTTGTGTTGGTGCAGGAAACCACTTTTGCACTTGTATTAATGTGGAAAAAACACTTTTTGCACTTGTGATAGTGTTGAAAAACCACTTTTCACACTTGTGTTAGTGTTGAAAAACCACTTTTCGCACTTGTGTTGGTGCAGGAAACCACTTTTGCACTTGTATTAGTGTGGAAAAAACACTTTTTGCACTTGTGATAGTGTTGAAAAACCACTTTCCGCACTTGTGTTAGTGTTGAAAAACCACTTTTCGCACTTGTGTTGGTGCAGGAAACCACTTTTGCACTTGTATTAGTGTGGAAAAACACTTTTTGCACTTGTGATAGTGTTGAAAAACCACTTTTCGCACTTGTGTTAGTGTTGAAAATCCACTTTTCGCACTTGTGTTAGTGTTGAAAAACCACTTTTCGCACTTGTGTTGGTGCAGGAAACCACTTTTGCACTTGTATTAGTGTGGAAAAACCACTTTTCGCACTTGTGTTAGTGTTGAAAAACCACTTTTCGCACTTGTGTTAGCGTTGAAAAAACACTTTTCGCACTTGTGTTAGTGTTGAAAAACCACTTTTCGCACTTGTGTTGGTGCAGGAAACCACTTTTGCACTTGTATTAGTGTGGAAAAAACACTTTTTGCACTTGTGATAGTGTTGAAAAACCACTTTTCGCACTTGTGTTAGTGTTGAAAAACCTCTTTTCGCACTCGTGTTGGTGCAGGGAAACCACTTTTGCACTTGTATTAGTGTGGAAAAAACACTTTTTGCACTTGTGATAGTGTTGAAAAACCACTTTTCGCACTTGTGTTAGTGTTGAAAAACCTCTTTTCGCACTAGTGTTGGTGCAGGAAACCACTTTTGCACTTGTATTAGTGTGGAAAAAACACTTTTTGCACTTGTGATAGTGTTGAAAAACCACTTTTCGCACTTGTGTTAGTGTTGAAAAACCACTTTTCGCACTTGTGTTAGTGTTGAAAAATCACATTTCGCACTTGTGTTGGTGCAGGAAACCACTTTTGCACTTGTATTAGTGTGGAAAAACCACTTTTCGCACTTGTGTTAGTGTTGAAAAACCACTTTTCGCACTGGTGTTAGTGTTGAAAAACCACTTTTCGCACTTGTGTTAGTGTTGAAAAACCGCTTTTCGCACTTGTGTTGGTGCAGGAAACCACTTTTGCACTTGTATTAGTGTGGAAAAACCACTTTTCGCACTTGTGTTAGTGTTGAAAAACCACTTTTCGCACTTGTGTTAGTGTTGAAAAACCACTTTTCGCACTTGTGTTAGTGTTGAAAAACCACTTTCGCACTTGTGTTAGTGCAGGAAACCACTTTTGCACTTGTATTAGTGTGGAAAAACCACTTTTCGCACTTGTGTTAGTGTTGAAAAACCACTTTTCGCACTTGTGTTAGTGTTGAAAAACCACTTTTCGCACTTGTGTTAGTGTTGAAAAACCACTTTCGCACTTGTGTTAGTGCAGGAAACCACTTTTCGCACTTGTGTTAGTGTTGAAAAACCACTTTCGCACTTGTGTTGGTGCAGGAAACCACTTTTGCACTTGTATTAGTGTGGAAAAACCACTTTTCGCACTTGTGTTAGTGTTGAAAAACCACTTTTCGCACTTGTGTTGGTGCAGGAAACCACTTTTGCACTTGTATTAGTGTGGAAAAACCACTTTTCGCACTTGTGTTAGTGTTGAAAAACCACTTTTCGCACTTGTGTTGGTGCAGGAAACCACTTTTGCACTTGTATTAGTGTGGAAAAACACTTTTTGCACTTGTGATAGTGTTGAAAAACCACTTTTCGCACCTGTGTTAGTGTTGAAAAACCACTTTTCGCACTTGTGTTGGTGCAGGAAACCACTTTTGCACTTGTATTAGTGTGGAAAAACCACTTTTCGCACTTGTGTTAGTGTTGAAAAACCACTTTTCGCACTTGTGTTAGTGTTGAAAAACCACTTTTCGCACTTGTGTTAGTGTTGAAAAACCACTTTTCGCACTTGTGTTAGTGTTGAAAAACCACTTTTCGCCACTTGTGTTAGTGTTGAAAAACCACTTTTCGCACTCGTGTTGGTGCAGGAAACCACTTTTGCACTTGTATTAGTGTGGAAAAAACACTTTTTGCACTTGTGATAGTGTTGAAAAACCACTTTTCGCACTTGTGTTAGTGTTGAAAAACCACTTTTCGCACCTGTGTTAGTGTTGAAAAACCACTTTTCGCACTTGTGTTAGTGTTGAAAAACCACTTTTCGTACTTGTGATAGTGTTGAAAAACCACTTTTCGCACTTGTGTTGGTGCAGGAAACCACTTTTGCACTTGTATTAGTGTGGAAAAAACACTTTTTGCACTTGTGATAGTGTTGAAAAACCACTTTTCGCACTTGTGTTAGTGTTGAAAAACCACTTTTCACACTTGTGTTGGTGCAGGAAACCACTTTTGCACTTGTATTAGTGTGGAAAAACCACTTTTCGCACTTGTGTTAGTGTTGAAAAACCACTTTTCGCACTTGTGTTAGTGTTGAAAAACTACTTTTTACACTTGTGTTGGTGCAGGAAACCACTTTTTCACTTGTATTAGTGTGGAAAAAACACTTTTTGCACTTGTGATAGTGTTGAAAAACCACTTTTCGCACTTGTGTTAGTGTTGAAAAACCACTTTTCGCACTTGTGTTAGTGTTGAAAAACCACTTTTCGCACTTGTGTTGGTGCAGGAAACCACTTTTGCATTTGTATTAGTGTGGAAAAAACACTTTTTGCACTTGTGTTAGTGTTGAAAAACCACTTTTCGCACTTGTGTTAGTGTTGAAAAACCACTTTTTGCACTTGTGTTGGCGCAGGAAACCACTTTTGCACTTGTGTTAGTGTTGAAAAACCACTTTTCGCACTTGTGTTAGTGTTGAAAAACCTCTTTTCACACTTGTGTTGGTGCAGGAAACCACTTTTGCACTTGTATTAGTGTGGAAAAACCACTTTTCGCACTTGTGTTAGTGTTGAAAAACCACTTTTCGCACTGGTGTTAGTGTTGAAAAACCACTTTCGCACTTGTGTTGGTGCAGGAAACCACTTTTGCACTTGTATTAGTGTGGAAAAACCACTTTTCGCACTTGTGTTAGTGTTGAAAAACCACTTTTCGCACTTGTGTTAGTGTTGAAAAACCACTTTCGCACTTGTGTTGGTGCAGGAAACCACTTTTGCACTTGTATTAGCGTGGAAAAACCACTTTTCGCACTTGTGTTAGTGTTGAAAAACCACTTTTTGCACTTGTGTTAGTGTTGAAAAACCACTTTTCGCACTTGTGTTCATGCAGGAAACCACTTTTGCACTTGTATTAGTGTGGAAAAAACACTTTTCGCACTTGTGTTAGTGTTGAAAAACCACTTTTCACACTTGTGTTGGTGCAGGAAACCACTTTTGCACTTGTAATAGTGTGGAAAAACCACTTTTTGCACTTGTGTTAGTGTTGAAAAACCACTTTTCGCACTTGTGTTAGCGTTGAAAAAACACTTTTCGCACTTGTGTTAGTGTTGAAAAACCACTTTTCGCACTTGTGTTGGTGCAGGAAACCACTTTTCGCACTTGTGTTAGTATTGAAAAATCACTTTTCGCACTTGTGTTGGTGCAGGAAACCACTTTTGCACTTGTATTAGTGTGGCAAAACCACTTTTCGCACTTGTGTTAGTGTTGAAAAACCACTTTTCGCACTGGTGTTAGTGTTGAAAAACCACTTTTCGCACTTGTGTTAGTGTTGAAAAACCACTTTTCGCACTTGTGTTGGTGCAGGAAACCACTTTTGCACTTGTATTAGTGTGGAAAAAACACTTTTTGCACTTGTGCTAGTGTTGAAAAACCACTTTTCGCACTTGTGTTAGTGTTGAAAAAGCACTTTCGCACTTGTGTTGGTGCAGGAAACCACTTTTGCACTTGTATTAGTGTGGAAAAACCACTTTTCGCACTTGTGTTAGTGTTGAAAAACCACTTTTCGCACTTGTGTTAGTGTTGAAAAACCACTTTTCGCACTTGTGTTGGTGCAGGAAACCACTTTTGCACTTGTATTAGTGTGGAAAAAACACTTTTCGCACTTGTGTTAGTGTTGAAAAACCACTTTTCGCACTTGTGTTAGTGTTGAAAAACCACTTTTCGCACTTGTGTTGGTGCAGGAAACCACTTTTGCACTTGTATTAGTGTGGAAAAAACACTTTTTGCACTTGTGATAGTGTTGAAAAACCACTTTTCGCACTTGTGTTAGTGTTGAAAAACCACTTTTCGCACTTGTGTTGGTGCAGGAAACCACTTTTGCACTTGTATTAGTGTGGAAAAAACACTTTTTGCACTTGTGATAGTGTTGAAAAACCACTTTCGCACTTGTGTTAGTGTTGAAAAACCACTTTTCGCACTTGTGTTGGTGCAGGAAACCACTTTTGCACTTGTATTAGTGTGGAAAAAACACTTTTTGCACTTGTGATAGTGTTGAAAAACCACTTTTCGCACTTGTGTTAGTGTTGAAAAACCACTTTTCGCACTTGTGTTAGTGTTGAAAAACCACTTTTCGCACTTGTGTTGGTGCAGGAAACCACTTTTGCACTTGTATTAGTGTGGAAAAACACTTTTCGCACTTGTGTTAGTGTTGAAAAACCACTATTCGCACTTGGTTAGTGTTGAAAAACCACTTTTCGCACTTGTGTTAGTGTTGAAAAACCACTTTTTCGCACTTGTGTTGGTGCAGGAAACCACTTTTGCACTTGTATTAGTGTGGAAAAAAACACTTTTCGCACTTGTGTTAGTGTTGAAAAACCACTTTTCGCACTTGTGTTAGTGTTGAAAAACCACTTTTCGCACTTGTGTTTGTGCAGGAAACCACTTTTGCACTTGTGTTAGTGTGGAAAAATACTTTTGCACTTGTGATAGTGTTGAAAAACCACTTTTCGCACTTGTGTTAGTGTTGAAAAACCACTTTTCACACTTGTGTTGGTGCAGGAAACCACTTTTGCACTTGTAATAGTGTGGAAAAACCACTTTTTGCACTTGTGTTAGTGTTGAAAAACCACTTTTCGCACTTGTGTTCGCGTTGAAAAAACACTTTTCGCACTTGTGTTAGTGTTGAAAAACCACTTTTCGCACTTGTGTTGGTGCAGGAAACCACTTTTGCACTTGTATTAGTGTGGAAAAAACACTTTTTGCACTTGTGATAGTGTTGAAAAACCACTTTTCGCACTTGTGTTAGTGTTGAAAAACCACTTTTCGCACTTGTGTTGGTGCAGGAAACCACTTTTGCACTTGTATTAGTGTGGAAAAAACACTTTTTGCACTTGTGATAGTGTTGAAAAACCACTTTTCGCACTTGTGTTAGTGTTGAAAAACCTCTTTTCGCACTAGTGTTGGTGCAGGAAACCACTTTTGCACTTGTATTAGTGTGGAAAAAACACTTTTTGCACTTGTGATAGTGTTGAAAAACCACTTTTCGCACTTGTGTTAGTGTTGAAAAACCACTTTTCGCACTTGTGTTGGTGCAGGAAACCACTTTTGCACTTGTATTAGTGTGGAAAAAACACTTTTCGCACTTGTGTTAGTGTTGAAAAACCACTTTTCGCACTTGTGTTAGTGTTGAAAAACCACTTTTCGCACTTGTGTTGGTGCAGGAAACCACTTTTGCACTTGTATTAGTGTGGAAAAAACACTTTTCGCACTTGTGTTAGTGTTGAAAAACCACTTTTCGCACTTGTGTTAGTGTTGAAAAACCACTTTTCGCACTTGTGTTGGTGCAGGAAACCACTTTTGCACTTGTATTAGTGTGGAAAAACCACTTTTCGCACTTGTGTTAGTGTTGAAAAACCACTTTTCGCACTTGTATTAGTGTGGAAAAACCACTTTTCGCACTTGTGTTAGTGTTGAAAAACCACTTTTCGCACTTGTGTTAGTGTTGAAAAACCACTTTTCGCACTTGTGTTGGTGCAGGAAACCACTTTTGCACTTGTATTAGTGTGGAAAAAACACTTTTCGCACTTGTGTTAGTGTTGAAAAACCACTTTTCGCACTTGTGTTAGTGTTGAAAAACCACTTTTCGCACTTGTGTTTGTGCAGGAAACCACTTTTGCACTTGTATTAGTGTGGAAAAAACACTTTTCGCACTTGTGTTAGTGTTGAAAAACCACTTTTCGCACTTGTGTTAGTGTTGAAAAACCACTTTTCGCACTTGTGTTGGTGCAGGAAACCACTTTTGCACTTGTATTAGTGTGGAAAAAACACTTTTTGCACTTGTGATAGTGTTGAAAAACCACTTTTCGCACTTGTGTTAGTGTTGAAAAAACACTTTTCGCACTTGTGTTGGTGCAGGAAACCACTTTTGCACTTGTATTAGTGTGGAAAAAACACTTTTCGCACTTGTGTTAGTGTTGAAAAACCACTTTTCGCACTTGTGTTAGTGTTGAAAAACCACTTTTCGCACTTGTGTTGGTGCAGGAAACCACTTTTGCACTTGTATTAGTGTGGAAAAAACACTTTTCGCACTTGTGTTATTGTTGAAAAACCACTTTTCGCACTTGTGTTAGTGTTGAAAAACCACTTTTCGCACTTGTGTTGGTGCAGGAAACCACTTTTGCACTTGTATTAGTGTGGAAAACCCACTTTTCGCACTTGTGTTAGTGTTGAAAAACCACTTTTCGCACTTGTGTTAGTGTTGAAAAACCACTTTTCGCACTTGTGTTGGTGCAGGAAACCACTTTTGCACTTGTATTAGTGTGGAAAAAACACTTTTCGCACTTGTGTTAGTGTTGAAAAACCACTTTTCGCACTTGTGTTAGTGTTGAAAAACCACTTTTCGCACTTGTGTTGGTGCAGGAAACCACTTTTGCACTTGTATTAGTGTGGAAAAAACACTTTTTGCACTTGTGATAGTGTTGAAAAACCACTTTTCGCACTTGTGTTAGTGTTGAAAAACCACTTTTCGCACTTGTGTTGGTGCAGGAAACCACTTTTGCACTTGTATTAGTGTGGAAAAAACACTTTTTGCACTTGTGATAGTGTTGAAAAACCACTTTCCGCACTTGTGTTAGTGTTGAAAAACCACTTTTCGCACTTGTGTTGGTGCAGGAAACCACTTTTGCACTTGTATTAGTGTGGAAAAAACACTTTTTGCACTTGTATTAGTGTGGAAAACCCACTTTTCGCACTTGTGTTAGTGTTGAAAAACCACTTTTCGCACTTGTGTTAGTGTTGAAAAACCACTTTTCGCACTTTTGTTGGTGCAGGAAACCACTTTTGCACTTGTATTAGTGTGGAAAAAACACTTTTCGCACTTGTGTTAGTGTTGAAAAACCACTTTTCGCACTTGTGTTAGTGTTGAAAAACCACTTTTCGCACTTGTGTTGGTGCAGGAAACCACTTTTGCACTTGTATTAGTGTGGAAAAAACACTTTTTGCACTTGTGATAGTGTTGAAAAACCACTTTTCGCACTTGTGTTAGTGTTGAAAAACCACTTTTCGCACTTGTGTTGGTGCAGGAAACCACTTTTGCACTTGTATTAGTGTGGAAAAAACACTTTTTGCACTTGTGATAGTGTTGAAAAACCACTTTCCGCACTTGTGTTAGTGTTGAAAAACCACTTTTCGCACTTGTGTTGGTGCAGGAAACCACTTTTGCACTTGTATTAGTGTGGAAAAAACACTTTTTGCACTTGTGATAGTGTTGAAAAACCACTTTTCGCACTTGTGTTAGTGTTGAAAAACCACTTTTCGCACTTGTGTTAGTGTTGAAAAACCACTTTTCGCACTAGTGTTGGTGCAGGAAACCACTTTTGCACTTGTATTAGTGTGGAAAAACCACTTTTCGCACTTGTGTTAGTGTTGAAAAACCACTTTTCGCACGTAGGTTGGTGCAGGAAACCACTTTTGTACTTGTATTAGTGTGGAAAAAACACTTTTTGCACTTGTGATAGTGTTGAAAAACCACTTTTCGCACTTGTGTTAGTGTTGAAAAACCTCTTTTCGCACTAGTGTTGGTGCAGGAAACCACTTTTGCACTTGTATTAGTGTGGAAAAAACACTTTTTGCACTTGTGATAGTGTTGAAAAACCACTTTTCGCACTTGTGTTAGTATTGAAAAATCACTTTTCGCACTTGTGTTGGTGCAGGAAACCACTTTTGCACTTGTATTAGTGTGGAAAAACCACTTTTCGCACTTGTGTTAGTGTTGAAAAACCACTTTTCGCACTGGTGTTAGTGTTGAAAAACCACTTTCGCACTTGTGTTGGTGCAGGAAACCACTTTTGCACTTGTATTAGTGTGGAAAAACCACTTTTCGCACTTGTGTTAGTGTTGAAAAACCACTTTTCGCACTTGTGTTAGTGTTGAAAAACCACTTTCGCACTTGTGTTGGTGCAGGAAACCACTTTTGCACTTGTATTAGTGTGGAAAAACCACTTTTCGCACTTGTGTTAGTGTTGAAAAACCACTTTTTGCACTTGTGTTAGTGTTGAAAAACCACTTTTCGCACTTGTGTTCATGCAGGAAACCACTTTTGCACTTGTATTAGTGTGGAAAAAACACTTTTCGCACTTGTGTTAGTGTTGAAAAACCACTTTTCACACTTGTGTTGGTGCAGGAAACCACTTTTGCACTTGTAATAGTGTGGAAAAACCACTTTTTGCACTTGTGTTAGTGTTGAAAAACCACTTTTCGCACTTGTGTTAGCGTTGAAAAAACACTTTTCGCACTTGTGTTAGTGTTGAAAAACCACTTTTCGCACTTGTGTTGGTGCAGGAAACCACTTTTCGCACTTGTGTTAGTATTGAAAAATCACTTTTCGCACTTGTGTTGGTGCAGGAAACCACTTTTGCACTTGTATTAGTGTGGCAAAACCACTTTTCGCACTTGTGTTAGTGTTGAAAAACCACTTTTCGCACTGGTGTTAGTGTTGAAAAACCACTTTTCGCACTTGTGTTAGTGTTGAAAAACCACTTTTCGCACTTGTGTTGGTGCAGGAAACCACTTTTGCACTTGTATTAGTGTGGAAAAACCACTTTTCGCACTTGTGTTAGTGTTGAAAAACCACTTTTCGCACTTGTGTTAGTGTTGAAAAACCACTTTTCGCACTTGTGTTGGTGCAGGAAACCACTTTTGCACTTGTATTAGTGTGGAAAAAACACTTTTTGCACTTGTGATAGTGTTGAAAAACCACTTTTCGCCCTTGTGTTAGTGTTGAAAAAGCACTTTCGCACTTGTGTTGGTGCAGGAAACCACTTTTGCACTTGTATTAGTGTGGAAAAACCACTTTTCGCACTTGTGTTAGTGTTGAAAAACCACTTTTCGCACTTGTGTTAGTGTTGAAAAACCACTTTCGCACTTGTGTTGGTGCAGGAAACCACTTTTGCACTTGTATTAGTGTGGAAAAACCACTTTTCGCACTTGTGTTAGTGTTGAAAAACCACTTTTTGCACTTGTGTTAGTGTTGAAAAACCACTTTTCGCACTTGTGTTCATGCAGGAAACCACTTTTGCACTTGTATTAGTGTGGAAAAAACACTTTTCGCACTTGTGTTAGTGTTGAAAAACCACTTTTCACACTTGTGTTGGTGCAGGAAACCACTTTTGCACTTGTAATAGTGTTGAAAAACCACTTTTCGCACTTGTGTTAGCGTTGAAAAAACACTTTTCGCACTTGTGTTAGTGTTGAAAAACCACTTTTCGCACTTGTGTTGGTGCAGGAAACCACTTTTCGCACTTGTGTTAGTATTGAAAAATCACTTTTCGCACTTGTGTTGGTGCAGGAAACCACTTTTGCACTTGTATTAGTGTGGCAAAACCACTTTTCGCACTTGTGTTAGTGTTGAAAAACCACTTTTCGCACTGGTGTTAGTGTTGAAAAACCACTTTTCGCACTTGTGTTAGTGTTGAAAAACCACTTTTCGCACTTGTGTTGGTGCAGGAAACCACTTTTGCACTTGTATTAGTGTGGAAAAACCACTTTTCGCACTTGTGTTAGTGTTGAAAAACCACTTTTCGCACTTGTGTTAGTGTTGAAAAACCACTTTTCGCACTTGTGTTGGTGCAGGAAACCACTTTTGCACTTGTATTAGTGTGGAAAAAACACTTTTTGCACTTGTGATAGTGTTGAAAAACCACTTTTCGCACTTGTGTTAGTGTTGAAAAACCTCTTTTCGCACTAGTGTTGGTGCAGGAAACCACTTTTGCACTTGTATTAGTGTGGAAAAAACACTTTTTGCACTTGTGATAGTGTTGAAAAACCACTTTTCGCACTTGTGTTAGTGTTGAAAAACCACTTTTCGCACTTGTGTTGGTGCAGGAAACCACTTTTGCACTTGTATTAGTGTGGAAAAAACACTTTTCGCACTTGTGTTAGTGTTGAAAAACCACTTTTCGCACTTGTGTTAGTGTTGAAAAACCACTTTTCGCACTTGTGTTGGTGCAGGAAACCACTTTTGCACTTGTATTAGTGTGGAAAAAACACTTTTCGCACTTGTGTTAGTGTTGAAAAACCACTTTTCGCACTTGTGTTAGTGTTGAAAAACCACTTTTCGCACTTGTGTTGGTGCAGGAAACCACTTTTGCACTTGTATTAGTGTGGAAAAACCACTTTTCGCACTTGTGTTAGTGTTGAAAAACCACTTTTCGCACTTGTATTAGTGTGGAAAAACCACTTTTCGCACTTGTGTTAGTGTTGAAAAACCACTTTTCGCACTTGTGTTAGTGTTGAAAAACCACTTTTCGCACTTGTGTTGGTGCAGGAAACCACTTTTGCACTTGTATTAGTGTGGAAAAAACACTTTTCGCACTTGTGTTAGTGTTGAAAAACCACTTTTCGCACTTGTGTTAGTGTTGAAAAACCACTTTTCGCACTTGTGTTTGTGCAGGAAACCACTTTTGCACTTGTATTAGTGTGGAAAAAACACTTTTCGCACTTGTGTTAGTGTTGAAAAACCACTTTTCGCACTTGTGTTAGTGTTGAAAAACCACTTTTCGCACTTGTGTTGGTGCAGGAAACCACTTTTGCACTTGTATTAGTGTGGAAAAAACACTTTTTGCACTTGTGATAGTGTTGAAAAACCACTTTTCGCACTTGTGTTAGTGTTGAAAAAACACTTTTCGCACTTGTGTTGGTGCAGGAAACCACTTTTGCACTTGTATTAGTGTGGAAAAAACACTTTTCGCACTTGTGTTAGTGTTGAAAAACCACTTTTCGCACTTGTGTTAGTGTTGAAAAACCACTTTTCGCACTTGTGTTGGTGCAGGAAACCACTTTTGCACTTGTATTAGTGTGGAAAAAACACTTTTCGCACTTGTGTTATTGTTGAAAAACCACTTTTCGCACTTGTGTTAGTGTTGAAAAACCACTTTTCGCACTTGTGTTGGTGCAGGAAACCACTTTTGCACTTGTATTAGTGTGGAAAACCCACTTTTCGCACTTGTGTTAGTGTTGAAAAACCACTTTTCGCACTTGTGTTAGTGTTGAAAAACCACTTTTCGCACTTGTGTTGGTGCAGGAAACCACTTTTGCACTTGTATTAGTGTGGAAAAAACACTTTTCGCACTTGTGTTAGTGTTGAAAAACCACTTTTCGCACTTGTGTTAGTGTTGAAAAACCACTTTTCGCACTTGTGTTGGTGCAGGAAACCACTTTTGCACTTGTATTAGTGTGGAAAAAACACTTTTTGCACTTGTGATAGTGTTGAAAAACCACTTTTCGCACTTGTGTTAGTGTTGAAAAACCACTTTTCGCACTTGTGTTGGTGCAGGAAACCACTTTTGCACTTGTATTAGTGTGGAAAAAACACTTTTTGCACTTGTGATAGTGTTGAAAAACCACTTTCCGCACTTGTGTTAGTGTTGAAAAACCACTTTTCGCACTTGTGTTGGTGCAGGAAACCACTTTTGCACTTGTATTAGTGTGGAAAAAACACTTTTTGCACTTGTATTAGTGTGGAAAACCCACTTTTCGCACTTGTGTTAGTGTTGAAAAACCACTTTTCGCACTTGTGTTAGTGTTGAAAAACCACTTTTCGCACTTGTGTTGGTGCAGGAAACCACTTTTGCACTTGTATTAGTGTGGAAAAAACACTTTTCGCACTTGTGTTAGTGTTGAAAAACCACTTTTCGCACTTGTGTTAGTGTTGAAAAACCACTTTTCGCACTTGTGTTGGTGCAGGAAACCACTTTTGCACTTGTATTAGTGTGGAAAAAACACTTTTTGCACTTGTGATAGTGTTGAAAAACCACTTTTCGCACTTGTGTTAGTGTTGAAAAACCACTTTTCGCACTTGTGTTGGTGCAGGAAACCACTTTTGCACTTGTATTAGTGTGGAAAAAACACTTTTTGCACTTGTGATAGTGTTGAAAAACCACTTTCCGCACTTGTGTTAGTGTTGAAAAACCACTTTTCGCACTTGTGTTGGTGCAGGAAACCACTTTTGCACTTGTATTAGTGTGGAAAAAACACTTTTTGCACTTGTGATAGTGTTGAAAAACCACTTTTCGCACTTGTGTTAGTGTTGAAAAACCACTTTTCGCACTTGTGTTAGTGTTGAAAAACCACTTTTCGCACTAGTGTTGGTGCAGGAAACCACTTTTGCACTTGTATTAGTGTGGAAAAACCACTTTTCGCACTTGTGTTAGTGTTGAAAAACCACTTTTCGCACGTAGGTTGGTGCAGGAAACCACTTTTGTACTTGTATTAGTGTGGAAAAAACACTTTTTGCACTTGTGATAGTGTTGAAAAACCACTTTTCGCACTTGTGTTAGTGTTGAAAAACCTCTTTTCGCACTAGTGTTGGTGCAGGAAACCACTTTTGCACTTGTATTAGTGTGGAAAAAACACTTTTTGCACTTGTGATAGTGTTGAAAAACCACTTTTCGCACTTGTGTTAGTATTGAAAAATCACTTTTCGCACTTGTGTTGGTGCAGGAAACCACTTTTGCACTTGTATTAGTGTGGAAAAACCACTTTTCGCACTTGTGTTAGTGTTGAAAAACCACTTTTCGCACTGGTGTTAGTGTTGAAAAACCACTTTCGCACTTGTGTTGGTGCAGGAAACCACTTTTGCACTTGTATTAGTGTGGAAAAACCACTTTTCGCACTTGTGTTAGTGTTGAAAAACCACTTTTCGCACTTGTGTTAGTGTTGAAAAACCACTTTCGCACTTGTGTTGGTGCAGGAAACCACTTTTGCACTTGTATTAGTGTGGAAAAACCACTTTTCGCACTTGTGTTAGTGTTGAAAAACCACTTTTTGCACTTGTGTTAGTGTTGAAAAACCACTTTTCGCACTTGTGTTCATGCAGGAAACCACTTTTGCACTTGTATTAGTGTGGAAAAAACACTTTTCGCACTTGTGTTAGTGTTGAAAAACCACTTTTCACACTTGTGTTGGTGCAGGAAACCACTTTTGCACTTGTAATAGTGTGGAAAAACCACTTTTTGCACTTGTGTTAGTGTTGAAAAACCACTTTTCGCACTTGTGTTAGCGTTGAAAAAACACTTTTCGCACTTGTGTTAGTGTTGAAAAACCACTTTTCGCACTTGTGTTGGTGCAGGAAACCACTTTTCGCACTTGTGTTAGTATTGAAAAATCACTTTTCGCACTTGTGTTGGTGCAGGAAACCACTTTTGCACTTGTATTAGTGTGGCAAAACCACTTTTCGCACTTGTGTTAGTGTTGAAAAACCACTTTTCGCACTGGTGTTAGTGTTGAAAAACCACTTTTCGCACTTGTGTTAGTGTTGAAAAACCACTTTTCGCACTTGTGTTGGTGCAGGAAACCACTTTTGCACTTGTATTAGTGTGGAAAAACCACTTTTCGCACTTGTGTTAGTGTTGAAAAACCACTTTTCGCACTTGTGTTAGTGTTGAAAAACCACTTTTCGCACTTGTGTTGGTGCAGGAAACCACTTTTGCACTTGTATTAGTGTGGAAAAAACACTTTTTGCACTTGTGATAGTGTTGAAAAACCACTTTTCGCCCTTGTGTTAGTGTTGAAAAAGCACTTTCGCACTTGTGTTGGTGCAGGAAACCACTTTTGCACTTGTATTAGTGTGGAAAAACCACTTTTCGCACTTGTGTTAGTGTTGAAAAACCACTTTTCGCACTTGTGTTAGTGTTGAAAAACCACTTTCGCACTTGTGTTGGTGCAGGAAACCACTTTTGCACTTGTATTAGTGTGGAAAAACCACTTTTCGCACTTGTGTTAGTGTTGAAAAACCACTTTTTGCACTTGTGTTAGTGTTGAAAAACCACTTTTCGCACTTGTGTTCATGCAGGAAACCACTTTTGCACTTGTATTAGTGTGGAAAAAACACTTTTCGCACTTGTGTTAGTGTTGAAAAACCACTTTTCACACTTGTGTTGGTGCAGGAAACCACTTTTGCACTTGTAATAGTGTTGAAAAACCACTTTTCGCACTTGTGTTAGCGTTGAAAAAACACTTTTCGCACTTGTGTTAGTGTTGAAAAACCACTTTTCGCACTTGTGTTGGTGCAGGAAACCACTTTTCGCACTTGTGTTAGTATTGAAAAATCACTTTTCGCACTTGTGTTGGTGCAGGAAACCACTTTTGCACTTGTATTAGTGTGGCAAAACCACTTTTCGCACTTGTGTTAGTGTTGAAAAACCACTTTTCGCACTGGTGTTAGTGTTGAAAAACCACTTTTCGCACTTGTGTTAGTGTTGAAAAACCACTTTTCGCACTTGTGTTGGTGCAGGAAACCACTTTTGCACTTGTATTAGTGTGGAAAAACCACTTTTCGCACTTGTGTTAGTGTTGAAAAACCACTTTTCGCACTTGTGTTAGTGTTGAAAAACCACTTTTCGCACTTGTGTTGGTGCAGGAAACCACTTTTGCACTTGTATTAGTGTGGAAAAAACACTTTTTGCACTTGTGATAGTGTTGAAAAACCACTTTTCGCCCTTGTGTTAGTGTTGAAAAAGCACTTTCGCACTTGTGTTGGTGCAGGAAACCACTTTTGCACTTGTATTAGTGTGGAAAAACCACTTTTCGCACTTGTGTTAGTGTTGAAAAACCACTTTTCGCACTTGTGTTAGTGTTGAAAAACCACTTTCGCACTTGTGTTGGTGCAGGAAACCACTTTTGCACTTGTATTAGTGTGGAAAAACCACTTTTCGCACTTGTGTTAGTGTTGAAAAACCACTTTTTGCACTTGTGTTAGTGTTGAAAAACCACTTTTCGCACTTGTGTTCATGCAGGAAACCACTTTTGCACTTGTATTAGTGTGGAAAAAACACTTTTCGCACTTGTGTTAGTGTTGAAAAACCACTTTTCACACTTGTGTTGGTGCAGGAAACCACTTTTGCACTTGTAATAGTGTTGAAAAACCACTTTTCGCACTTGTGTTAGCGTTGAAAAAACACTTTTCGCACTTGTGTTAGTGTTGAAAAACCACTTTTCGCACTTGTGTTGGTGCAGGAAACCACTTTTCGCACTTGTGTTAGTATTGAAAAATCACTTTTCGCACTTGTGTTGGTGCAGGAAACCACTTTTGCACTTGTATTAGTGTGGCAAAACCACTTTTCGCACTTGTGTTAGTGTTGAAAAACCACTTTTCGCACTGGTGTTAGTGTTGAAAAACCACTTTTCGCACTTGTGTTAGTGTTGAAAAACCACTTTTCGCACTTGTGTTGGTGCAGGAAACCACTTTTGCACTTGTATTAGTGTGGAAAAACCACTTTTCGCACTTGTGTTAGTGTTGAAAAACCACTTTTCGCACTTGTGTTAGTGTTGAAAAACCACTTTTCGCACTTGTGTTGGTGCAGGAAACCACTTTTGCACTTGTATTAGTGTGGAAAAAACACTTTTTGCACTTGTGATAGTGTTGAAAAACCACTTTTCGCACTTGTGTTAGTGTTGAAAAACCTCTTTTCGCACTAGTGTTGGTGCAGGAAACCACTTTTGCACTTGTATTAGTGTGGAAAAAACACTTTTTGCACTTGTGATAGTGTTGAAAAACCACTTTTCGCACTTGTGTTAGTGTTGAAAAACCACTTTTCGCACTTGTGTTGGTGCAGGAAACCACTTTTGCACTTGTATTAGTGTGGAAAAAACACTTTTCGCACTTGTGTTAGTGTTGAAAAACCACTTTTCGCACTTGTGTTAGTGTTGAAAAACCACTTTTCGCACTTGTGTTGGTGCAGGAAACCACTTTTGCACTTGTATTAGTGTGGAAAAAACACTTTTCGCACTTGTGTTAGTGTTGAAAAACCACTTTTCGCACTTGTGTTAGTGTTGAAAAACCACTTTTCGCACTTGTGTTGGTGCAGGAAACCACTTTTGCACTTGTATTAGTGTGGAAAAACCACTTTTCGCACTTGTGTTAGTGTTGAAAAACCACTTTTCGCACTTGTATTAGTGTGGAAAAACCACTTTTCGCACTTGTGTTAGTGTTGAAAAACCACTTTTCGCACTTGTGTTAGTGTTGAAAAACCACTTTTCGCACTTGTGTTGGTGCAGGAAACCACTTTTGCACTTGTATTAGTGTGGAAAAAACACTTTTCGCACTTGTGTTAGTGTTGAAAAACCACTTTTCGCACTTGTGTTAGTGTTGAAAAACCACTTTTCGCACTTGTGTTTGTGCAGGAAACCACTTTTGCACTTGTATTAGTGTGGAAAAAACACTTTTCGCACTTGTGTTAGTGTTGAAAAACCACTTTTCGCACTTGTGTTAGTGTTGAAAAACCACTTTTCGCACTTGTGTTGGTGCAGGAAACCACTTTTGCACTTGTATTAGTGTGGAAAAAACACTTTTTGCACTTGTGATAGTGTTGAAAAACCACTTTTCGCACTTGTGTTAGTGTTGAAAAAACACTTTTCGCACTTGTGTTGGTGCAGGAAACCACTTTTGCACTTGTATTAGTGTGGAAAAAACACTTTTCGCACTTGTGTTAGTGTTGAAAAACCACTTTTCGCACTTGTGTTAGTGTTGAAAAACCACTTTTCGCACTTGTGTTGGTGCAGGAAACCACTTTTGCACTTGTATTAGTGTGGAAAAAACACTTTTCGCACTTGTGTTATTGTTGAAAAACCACTTTTCGCACTTGTGTTAGTGTTGAAAAACCACTTTTCGCACTTGTGTTGGTGCAGGAAACCACTTTTGCACTTGTATTAGTGTGGAAAACCCACTTTTCGCACTTGTGTTAGTGTTGAAAAACCACTTTTCGCACTTGTGTTAGTGTTGAAAAACCACTTTTCGCACTTGTGTTGGTGCAGGAAACCACTTTTGCACTTGTATTAGTGTGGAAAAAACACTTTTCGCACTTGTGTTAGTGTTGAAAAACCACTTTTCGCACTTGTGTTAGTGTTGAAAAACCACTTTTCGCACTTGTGTTGGTGCAGGAAACCACTTTTGCACTTGTATTAGTGTGGAAAAAACACTTTTTGCACTTGTGATAGTGTTGAAAAACCACTTTTCGCACTTGTGTTAGTGTTGAAAAACCACTTTTCGCACTTGTGTTGGTGCAGGAAACCACTTTTGCACTTGTATTAGTGTGGAAAAAACACTTTTTGCACTTGTGATAGTGTTGAAAAACCACTTTCCGCACTTGTGTTAGTGTTGAAAAACCACTTTTCGCACTTGTGTTGGTGCAGGAAACCACTTTTGCACTTGTATTAGTGTGGAAAAAACACTTTTTGCACTTGTATTAGTGTGGAAAACCCACTTTTCGCACTTGTGTTAGTGTTGAAAAACCACTTTTCGCACTTGTGTTAGTGTTGAAAAACCACTTTTCGCACTTGTGTTGGTGCAGGAAACCACTTTTGCACTTGTATTAGTGTGGAAAAAACACTTTTCGCACTTGTGTTAGTGTTGAAAAACCACTTTTCGCACTTGTGTTAGTGTTGAAAAACCACTTTTCGCACTTGTGTTGGTGCAGGAAACCACTTTTGCACTTGTATTAGTGTGGAAAAAACACTTTTTGCACTTGTGATAGTGTTGAAAAACCACTTTTCGCACTTGTGTTAGTGTTGAAAAACCACTTTTCGCACTTGTGTTGGTGCAGGAAACCACTTTTGCACTTGTATTAGTGTGGAAAAAACACTTTTTGCACTTGTGATAGTGTTGAAAAACCACTTTCCGCACTTGTGTTAGTGTTGAAAAACCACTTTTCGCACTTGTGTTGGTGCAGGAAACCACTTTTGCACTTGTATTAGTGTGGAAAAAACACTTTTTGCACTTGTGATAGTGTTGAAAAACCACTTTTCGCACTTGTGTTAGTGTTGAAAAACCACTTTTCGCACTTGTGTTAGTGTTGAAAAACCACTTTTCGCACTAGTGTTGGTGCAGGAAACCACTTTTGCACTTGTATTAGTGTGGAAAAACCACTTTTCGCACTTGTGTTAGTGTTGAAAAACCACTTTTCGCACGTAGGTTGGTGCAGGAAACCACTTTTGTACTTGTATTAGTGTGGAAAAAACACTTTTTGCACTTGTGATAGTGTTGAAAAACCACTTTTCGCACTTGTGTTAGTGTTGAAAAACCTCTTTTCGCACTAGTGTTGGTGCAGGAAACCACTTTTGCACTTGTATTAGTGTGGAAAAAACACTTTTTGCACTTGTGATAGTGTTGAAAAACCACTTTTCGCACTTGTGTTAGTATTGAAAAATCACTTTTCGCACTTGTGTTGGTGCAGGAAACCACTTTTGCACTTGTATTAGTGTGGAAAAACCACTTTTCGCACTTGTGTTAGTGTTGAAAAACCACTTTTCGCACTGGTGTTAGTGTTGAAAAACCACTTTCGCACTTGTGTTGGTGCAGGAAACCACTTTTGCACTTGTATTAGTGTGGAAAAACCACTTTTCGCACTTGTGTTAGTGTTGAAAAACCACTTTTCGCACTTGTGTTAGTGTTGAAAAACCACTTTCGCACTTGTGTTGGTGCAGGAAACCACTTTTGCACTTGTATTAGTGTGGAAAAACCACTTTTCGCACTTGTGTTAGTGTTGAAAAACCACTTTTTGCACTTGTGTTAGTGTTGAAAAACCACTTTTCGCACTTGTGTTCATGCAGGAAACCACTTTTGCACTTGTATTAGTGTGGAAAAAACACTTTTCGCACTTGTGTTAGTGTTGAAAAACCACTTTTCACACTTGTGTTGGTGCAGGAAACCACTTTTGCACTTGTAATAGTGTGGAAAAACCACTTTTTGCACTTGTGTTAGTGTTGAAAAACCACTTTTCGCACTTGTGTTAGCGTTGAAAAAACACTTTTCGCACTTGTGTTAGTGTTGAAAAACCACTTTTCGCACTTGTGTTGGTGCAGGAAACCACTTTTCGCACTTGTGTTAGTATTGAAAAATCACTTTTCGCACTTGTGTTGGTGCAGGAAACCACTTTTGCACTTGTATTAGTGTGGCAAAACCACTTTTCGCACTTGTGTTAGTGTTGAAAAACCACTTTTCGCACTGGTGTTAGTGTTGAAAAACCACTTTTCGCACTTGTGTTAGTGTTGAAAAACCACTTTTCGCACTTGTGTTGGTGCAGGAAACCACTTTTGCACTTGTATTAGTGTGGAAAAACCACTTTTCGCACTTGTGTTAGTGTTGAAAAACCACTTTTCGCACTTGTGTTAGTGTTGAAAAACCACTTTTCGCACTTGTGTTGGTGCAGGAAACCACTTTTGCACTTGTATTAGTGTGGAAAAAACACTTTTTGCACTTGTGATAGTGTTGAAAAACCACTTTTCGCCCTTGTGTTAGTGTTGAAAAAGCACTTTCGCACTTGTGTTGGTGCAGGAAACCACTTTTGCACTTGTATTAGTGTGGAAAAACCACTTTTCGCACTTGTGTTAGTGTTGAAAAACCACTTTTCGCACTTGTGTTAGTGTTGAAAAACCACTTTCGCACTTGTGTTGGTGCAGGAAACCACTTTTGCACTTGTATTAGTGTGGAAAAACCACTTTTCGCACTTGTGTTAGTGTTGAAAAACCACTTTTTGCACTTGTGTTAGTGTTGAAAAACCACTTTTCGCACTTGTGTTCATGCAGGAAACCACTTTTGCACTTGTATTAGTGTGGAAAAAACACTTTTCGCACTTGTGTTAGTGTTGAAAAACCACTTTTCACACTTGTGTTGGTGCAGGAAACCACTTTTGCACTTGTAATAGTGTTGAAAAACCACTTTTCGCACTTGTGTTAGCGTTGAAAAAACACTTTTCGCACTTGTGTTAGTGTTGAAAAACCACTTTTCGCACTTGTGTTGGTGCAGGAAACCACTTTTCGCACTTGTGTTAGTATTGAAAAATCACTTTTCGCACTTGTGTTGGTGCAGGAAACCACTTTTGCACTTGTATTAGTGTGGCAAAACCACTTTTCGCACTTGTGTTAGTGTTGAAAAACCACTTTTCGCACTGGTGTTAGTGTTGAAAAACCACTTTTCGCACTTGTGTTAGTGTTGAAAAACCACTTTTCGCACTTGTGTTGGTGCAGGAAACCACTTTTGCACTTGTATTAGTGTGGAAAAACCACTTTTCGCACTTGTGTTAGTGTTGAAAAACCACTTTTCGCACTTGTGTTAGTGTTGAAAAACCACTTTTCGCACTTGTGTTGGTGCAGGAAACCACTTTTGCACTTGTATTAGTGTGGAAAAAACACTTTTTGCACTTGTGATAGTGTTGAAAAACCACTTTTCGCCCTTGTGTTAGTGTTGAAAAAGCACTTTCGCACTTGTGTTGGTGCAGGAAACCACTTTTGCACTTGCATTAGTGTGGAAAAACCACTTTTCGCACTTGTGTTAGTGTTGAAAAACCACTTTTCGCACTTGTGTTAGTGTTGAAAAACCACTTTTCGCACTTGTGTTGGTGCAGGAAACCACTTTTGCACTTGTATTAGTGTGGAAAAAACACTTTTCGCACTTGGGTTAGTGTTGAAAAACCACTTTTCGCACTTGTGTTAGTGTTGAAAAACCACTTTTCGCACTTGTGTTGGTGCAGGAAACCACTTTTGCACTTGTATTAGTGTGGAAAAAACACTTTTTGCACTTGTGATAGTGTTGAAAAACCACTTTTCGCACTTGTGTTAGTGTTGAAAAACCACTTTTCGCACTTGTGTTGGTGCAGGAAACCACTTTTGCACTTGTATTAGTGTGGAAAAAACACTTTTTGCACTTGTGATAGTGTTGAAAAACCACTTTCCGCACTTGTGTTAGTGTTGAAAAACCACTTTTCGCACTTGTGTTGGTGCAGGAAACCACTTTTGCACATGTATTAGTGTGGAAAAAACACTTTTTGCACTTGTGATAGTGTTGAAAAACCACTTTTCGCACTTGTGTTAGTGTTGAAAAACCACTTTTCGCACTTGTGTTAGTGTTGAAAAACCACTTTTCGCACTTGTGTTAGTGTTGAAAAACCACTTTTCGCACTTGTGTTGGTGCAGGAAACCACTTTTGCACTTGTATTAGTGTGGAAAAAACACTTTTCGCACTTGTGTTAGTGTTGAAAAACCACTTTTCGCACTTGTGTTAGTGTTGAAAAACCACTTTTCGCACTTGTGTTTGTGCAGGAAACCACTTTTGCACTTGTGTTAGTGTGGAAAAAATACTTTTTGCACTTGTGATAGTGTTGAAAAACCACTTTTCGCACTTGTGTTAGTGTTGAAAAACCACTTTTCACACTTGTGTTGGTGCAGGAAACCACTTTTGCACTTGTAATAGTGTGGAAAAACCACTTTTTGCACTTGTGTTAGTGTTGAAAAACCACTTTTCGCACTTGTGTTCGCGTTGAAAAATCACTTTTCGCACTTGTGTTAGTGTTGAAAAACCACTTTTCGCACTTGTGTTGGTGCAGGAAACCACTTTTGCACTTGTATTAGTGTGGAAAAAACACTTTTTGCACTTGTGATAGTGTTGAAAAACCACTTTTCGCACTTGTGTTAGTGTTGAAAAACCACTTTTCGCACTTGTGTTGGTGCAGGAAACCACTTTTGCACTTGTATTAGTGTGGAAAAAACACTTTTTGCACTTGTGATAGTGTTGAAAAACCACTTTTCGCACTTGTGTTAGTGTTGAAAAACCTCTTTTCGCACTAGTGTTGGTGCAGGAAACCACTTTTGCACTTGTATTAGTGTGGAAAAAACACTTTTTGCACTTGTGATAGTGTTGAAAAACCACTTTTCGCACTTGTGTTAGTGTTGAAAAACCACTTTTCGCACTTGTGTTGGTGCAGGAAACCACTTTTGCACTTGTATTAGTGTGGAAAAAACACTTTTCGCACTTGTGTTAGTGTTGAAAAACCACTTTTCGCACTTGTGTTAGTGTTGAAAAACCACTTTTTGCACTTGTGTTGGTGCAGGAAACCACTTTTGCACTTGTATTAGTGTGGAAAAAACACTTTTCGCACTTGTGTTAGTGTTGAAAAACCACTTTTCGCACTTGTGTTAGTGTTGAAAAACCACTTTTCGCACTTGTGTTGGTGCAGGAAACCACTTTTGCACTTGTATTAGTGTGGAAAAACCACCTTTCGCACTTGTGTTAGTGTTGAAAAACCACTTTTCGCACTTGTGTTAGTGTTGAAAAACCACTTTTCGCACTTGTGTTGGTGCAGGAAACCACTTTTGCACTTGTATTAGTGTGGAAAAAACACTTTTCGCACTTGTGTTAGTGTTGAAAAACCACTTTTCGCACTTGTGTTAGTGTTGAAAAACCACTTTTCGCACTTGTGTTGGTGCAGGAAACCACTTTTGCACTTGTATTAGTGTGGAAAAAACACTTTTTGCACTTGTGATAGTGTTGAAAAACCACTTTCCGCACTTGTGTTAGTGTTGAAAAACCACTTTTCGCACTTGTGTTGGTGCAGGAAACCACTTTTGCACTTGTATTAGTGTGGAAAAAACACTTTTTGCACTTGTGATAGTGTTGAAAAACCACTTTTCGCACTTGTGTTAGTGTTGAAAAACCACTTTTCGCACTTGTGTTAGTGTTGAAAAACCACTTTTCGCACTTGTGTTGGTACAGGAAACCACTTTTGCACTTGTATTAGTGTGGAAAAACCACTTTTCGCACTTGTGTTAGTGTTGAAAAACCACTTTTCGCACTTGTGTTAGTGTTGAAAAACCACTTTTTGCACTTGTGTTAGTGTTGAAAAACCACTTTTCGCACTTGTGTTAGTGTTGAAAAACCACTTTTCGCACTTGTGTTGGTGCAGGAAACCACTTTTGCACATGTATTAGTGTGGAAAAAACACTTTTTGCACTTGTGATAGTGTTGGAAAACAACTTTTCGCACTTGTGTTAGTGTTGAAAAACCACTTTTCGCACTTGTGTTGGTGCAGGAAACCACTTTTGCACTTGTATTAGTGTGGAAAAACCACTTTTCGCACTTGTGTTAGTGTTGAAAAACCACTTTTCGCACTTGTGTTAGTGTTGAAAAACCACTTTTCGCACTTGTGTTAGTGTTGAAAAACTACTTTTTGCACTTGTGTTGGTGCAGGAAACCACTTTTGCACTTGTATTAGTGTGGAAAAAACACTTTTTGCACTTGTGATAGTGTTGAAAAACCACTTTTCGCACTTGTGTTAGTGTTGAAAAACCACTTTTCGCACTTGTGTTAGTGTTGAAAAACCACTTTTCGCACTTGTGTTGGTGCAGGAAACCACTTTTGCACTTGTATTAGTGTGGAAAAAACACTTTTTGCACTTGTGTTAGTGTTGAAAAACCACTTTTCGCACTTGTGTTAGTGTTGAAAAACCACTTTTTGCACTTGTGTTGGCGCAGGAAACCACTTTTGCACTTGTATTAGTGTGGAAAAAACACTTTTCGCACTTGTGTTAGTGTTGAAAAACCACTTTTCACACTTGTGTTAGTGTTGAAAAACCACTTTTCGCACTTGTGTTAGTGTTGAAAAACCTCTTTTCACACTTGTGTTGGTGCAGGAAACCACTTTTGCACTTGTATTAGTGCAGGAAACCACTTTTGCACTTGTATTAGTGCGGAAAAACCACTTTTCGCACTTGTGTTAGTGTTGAAAAACCACTTTTCGCACTTGTGTTAGTGTTGAAAAACCACTTTTCGCACTTGTGTTGGTGCAGAAAACCACTTTTGCACTTGTATTAGTGTGGAAAAAACACTTTTTGCACTTGTGATAGTGTTGAAAAACCACTTTTCGCACTTGTGTTAGTGTTGAAAAACCACTTTTCGCACTTGTGTTGGTGCAGGAAACCACTTTTGCACTTGTATTAGTGTGGAAAAAACACTTTTTGCACTTGTGATAGTGTTGAAAAACCACTTTTCGCACTTGTGTTAGTGTTGAAAAACCACTTTCGCACTTGTGTTGGTGCAGGAAACCACTTTTGCACTTGTATTAGTGTGGAAAAACCACTTTTCGCACTTGTGTTAGTGTTGAAAAACCACTTTTTGCACTTGTGTTAGTGTTGAAAAACCACTTTTCGCACTTGTGTTCATGCAGGAAACCACTTTTGCACTTGTATTAGTGTGGAAAAAACACTTTTCGCACTTGTGTTAGTGTTGAAAAACCACTTTTCACACTTGTGTTGGTGCAGGAAACCACTTTTGCACTTGTAATAGTGTGGAAAAACCACTTTTTGCACTTGTGTTAGTGTTGAAAAACCACTTTTCGCACTTGTGTTAGCGTTGAAAAAACACTTTTTGCACTTGTGTTAGTGTTGAAAAACCACTTTTCGCACTTGTGTTGGTGCAGGAAACCACTTTTCGCACTTGTGTTAGTATTGAAAAATCACTTTTCGCACTTGTGTTGGTGCAGGAAACCACTTTTGCACTTGTATTAGTGTGGCAAAACCACTTTTCGCACTTGTGTTAGTGTTGAAAAACCACTTTTCGCACTGGTGTTAGTGTTGAAAAACCACTTTTCGCACTTGTGTTAGTGTTGAAAAACCACTTTTCGCACTTGTGTTGGTGCAGGAAACCACTTTTGCACTTGTATTAGTGTGGAAAAACCACTTTTCGCACTTGTGTTAGTGTTGAAAAACCACTTTTCGCACTTGTGTTAGTGTTGAAAAACCACTTTTCGCACTTGTGTTGGTGCAGGAAACCACTTTTGCACTTGTATTAGTGTGGAAAAAACACTTTTTGCACTTGTGATAGTGTTGAAAAACCACTTTTCGCACTTGTGTTAGTGTTGAAAAAGCACTTTCGCACTTGTGTTGGTGCAGGAAACCACTTTTGCACTTGTATTAGTGTGGAAAAACCACTTTTCGCACTTGTGTTAGTGTTGAAAAACCACTTTTCGCACTTGTGTTAGTGTTGAAAAACCACTTTTCGCACTTGTGTTGGTGCAGGAAACCACTTTTGCACTTGTATTAGTGTGGAAAAAACACTTTTCGCACTTGTGTTAGTGTTGAAAAACCACTTTTCGCACTTGTGTTAGTGTTGAAAAACCACTTTTCGCACTTGTGTTGGTGCAGGAAACCACTTTTGCACTTGTATTAGTGTGGAAAAAACACTTTTTGCACTTGTGATAGTGTTGAAAAACCACTTTTCGCACTTGTGTTAGTGTTGAAAAACCACTTTTCGCACTTGTGTTGGTGCAGGAAACCACTTTTGCACTTGTATTAGTGTGGAAAAAACACTTTTTGCACTTGTGATAGTGTTGAAAAACCACTTTCCGCACTTGTGTTAGTGTTGAAAAACCACTTTTCGCACTTGTGTTGGTGCAGGAAACCACTTTTGCACTTGTATTAGTGTGGAAAAAACACTTTTTGCACTTGTGATAGTGTTGAAAAACCACTTTTCGCACTTGTGTTAGTGTTGAAAAACCACTTTTCGCACTTGTGTTAGTGTTGAAAAACCACTTTTCGCACTTGTGTTGGTGCAGGAAACCACTTTTGCACTTGTATTAGTGTGGAAAAACCACTTTTCGCACTTGTGTTAGTGTTGAAAAACCACTTTTCGCACTTGTGTTAGTGTTGAAAAACCACTTTTCGCACTTGTGTTAGTGTTGAAAAACCACTTTTCGCACTTGTGTTGGTGCAGGAAACCACTTTTGCACTTGTATTAGTGTGGAAAAAACACTTTTCGCACTTGTGTTAGTGTTGAAAAACCACTTTTCGCACTTGTGTTAGTGTTGAAAAACCACTTTTCGCACTTGTGTTTGTGCAGGAAACCACTTTTGCACTTGTGTTAGTGTGGAAAAAATACTTTTTGCACTTGTGATAGTGTTGAAAAACCACTTTTCGCACTTGTGTTAGTGTTGAAAAACCACTTTTCACACTTGTGTTGGTGCAGGAAACCACTTTTGCACTTGTAATAGTGTGGAAAAACCACTTTTTGCACTTGTGTTAGTGTTGAAAAACCACTTTTCGCACTTGTGTTAGCGTTGAAAAAACACTTTTCGCACTTGTGTTAGTGTTGAAAAACCACTTTTCGCACTTGTGTTGGTGCAGGAAACCACTTTTGCACTTGTATTAGTGTGGAAAAAACACTTTTTGCACTTGTGATAGTGTTGAAAAACCACTTTTCGCACTTGTGTTAGTGTTGAAAAACCACTTTTCGCACTTGTGTTGGTGCAGGAAACCACTTTTGCACTTGTATTAGTGTGGAAAAAACACTTTTTGCACTTGTGATAGTGTTGAAAAACCACTTTTCGCACTTGTGTTAGTGTTGAAAAACCTCTTTTCGCACTAGTGTTGGTGCAGGAAACCACTTTTGCACTTGTATTAGTGTGGAAAAAACACTTTTTGCACTTGTGATAGTGTTGAAAAACCACTTTTCGCACTTGTGTTAGTGTTGAAAAACCACTTTTCGCACTTGTGTTGGTGCAGGAAACCACTTTTGCACTTGTATTATTGTGGAAAAAACACTTTTCGCACTTGTGTTAGTGTTGAAAAACCACTTTTCGCACTTGTGTTAGTGTTGAAAAACCACTTTTCGCACTTGTGTTGGTGCAGGAAACCACTTTTGCACTTGTATTAGTGTGGAAAAAACACTTTTCGCACTTGTGTTAGTGTTGAACAACCACTTTTTGCACTTGTGTTAGTGTTGAAAAACCACTTTTCGCACTTGTGTTGGTGCAGGAAACCACTTTTGCACTTGTATTAGTGTGGAAAAACCACTTTTCGCACTTGTGTTAGTGTTGAAAAACCACTTTTCGCACTTGTGTTAGTGTTGAAAAACCACTTTTCGCACTTGTGTTGGTGCAGGAAACCACTTTTGCACTTGTATTAGTGTGGAAAAAACACTTTTCGCACTTGTGTTAGTGTTGAAAAACCACTTTTCGCACTTGTGTTAGTGTTGAAAAACCACTTTTCGCACTTGTGTTGGTGCAGGAAACCACTTTTGCACTTGTATTAGTGTGGAAAAAACACTTTTCGCACTTGTGTTTGTGTTGAAAAACCACTTTTCGCACTTGTGTTAGTGTTGAAAAACCACTTTTCGCACTTGTGTTGGTGCAGGAAACCACTTTTGCACTTGTATTAATGTGGAAAAAACACTTTTTGCACTTGTGATAGTGTTGAAAAACCACTTTTCGCACTTGTGTTAGTGTTGAAAAACCACTTTTCGCACTTGTGTTGGTGCAGGAAACCACTTTTGCACTTGTATTAGTGTGGAAAAAACACTTTTTGCGCTTGTGATAGTGTTGAAAAACCACTTTCCGCACTTGTGTTAGTGTTGAAAAACCACTTTTCGCACTTGTGTTGGTGCAGGAAACCACTTTTGCACTTGTATTAGTGTGGAAAAACACTTTTTGCACTTGTGATAGTGTTGAAAAACCACTTTTCGCACTTGTGTTAGTGTTGAAAATCCACTTTTCGCACTTGTGTTAGTGTTGAAAAACCACTTTTCGCACTTGTGTTGGTGCAGGAAACCACTTTTGCACTTGTATTAGTGTGGAAAAACCACTTTTCGCACTTGTGTTAGTGTTGAAAAACCACTTTTCGCACTTGTGTTAGCGTTGAAAAAACACTTTTCGCACTTGTGTTAGTGTTGAAAAACCACTTTTCGCACTTGTGTTGGTGCAGGAAACCACTTTTGCACTTGTATTAGTGTGGAAAAAACACTTTTTGCACTTGTGATAGTGTTGAAAAACCACTTTTCGCACTTGTGTTAGTGTTGAAAAACCTCTTTTCGCACTAGTGTTGGTGCAGGGAAACCACTTTTGCACTTGTATTAGTGTGGAAAAAACACTTTTTGCACTTGTGATAGTGTTGAAAAACCACTTTTCGCACTTGTGTTAGTGTTGAAAAACCTCTTTTCGCACTAGTGTTGGTGCAGGAAACCACTTTTGCACTTGTATTAGTGTGGAAAAAACACTTTTTGCACTTGTGATAGTGTTGAAAAACCACTTTTCGCACTTGTGTTAGTGTTGAAAAACCACTTTTCGCACTTGTGTTAGTGTTGAAAAATCACATTTCGCACTTGTGTTGGTGCAGGAAACCACTTTTGCACTTGTATTAGTGTGGAAAAACCACTTTTCGCACTTGTGTTAGTGTTGAAAAACCACTTTTCGCACTGGTGTTAGTGTTGAAAAACCACTTTTCGCACTTGTGTTAGTGTTGAAAAACCGCTTTTCGCACGTGTGTTGGTGCAGGAAACCACTTTTGCACTTGTATTAGTGTGGAAAAACCACTTTTCGCACTTGTGTTAGTGTTGAAAAACCACTTTTCGCACTTGTGTTAGTGTTGAAAAACCACTTTTCGCACTTGTGTTAGTGTTGAAAAACCACTTTCGCACTTGTGTTAGTGCAGGAAACCACTTTTGCACTTATATTAGTGTGGAAAAACCACTTTTCGCACTTGTGTTAGTGTTGAAAAACCACTTTTCGCACTTGTGTTAGTGTTGAAAAACCACTTTTCGCACTTGTGTTAGTGTTGAAAAACCACTTTCGCACTTGTGTTAGTGCAGGAAACCACTTTTCGCACTTGTGTTAGTGTTGAAAAACCACTTTCGCACTTGTGTTGGTGCAGGAAACCACTTTTGCACTTGTATTAGTGTGGAAAAAACACTTTTCGCACTTGTGTTAGTGTTGAAAAACCACTTTTCGCACTTGTGTTAGTGTTGAAAAACCACTTTTCGCACTTGTGTTGGTGCAGGAAACCACTTTTGCACTTGTATTAGTGTGGAAAAACCACTTTTCGCACTTGTGTTAGTGTTTAAAAACCACTTTTCGCACTTGTGTTGGTGCAGGAAACCACTTTTGCACTTGTATTAGTGTGGAAAAACACTTTTTGCACTTGTGATAGTGTTGAAAAACCACTTTTCGCACCTGTGTTATTGTTGAAAAACCACTTTTCGCACTTGTGTTGGTGCAGGAAACCACTTTTGCACTTGTATTAGTGTGGAAAAACCACTTTTCGCACTTGTGTTAGTGTTGAAAAACCACTTTTCGCACTTGTGTTAGTGTTGAAAAACCACTTTTCGCACTTGTGTTAGTGTTGAAAAACCACTTTTCGCACTTGTGTTAGTGTTGAAAAACCACTTTTCGCCACTTGTGTTAGTGTTGAAAAACCACTTTTCGCACTCGTGTTGGTGCAGGAAACCACTTTTGCACTTGTATTAGTGTGGAAAAAACACTTTTTGCACTTGTGATAGTGTTGAAAAACCACTTTTCGCACTTGTGTTAGTGTTGAAAAACCACTTTTCGCACTTGTGTTAGTGTTGAAAAACCACTTTTCGCACTTGTGTTAGTGTTGAAAAACCACTTTTCGTACTTGTGATAGTGTTGAAAAACCACTTTTCGCACTTGTGTTGGTGCAGGAAACCACTTTTGCACTTGTATTAGTGTGGAAAAAACACTTTTTGCACTTGTGATAGTGTTGAAAAACCACTTTTCGCACTTGTGTTAGTGTTGGAAAAACCACTTTTCACACTTGTGTTGGTGCAGGAAACCACTTTTGCACTTGTATTAGTGTGGAAAAACCACTTTTCGCACTTGTGTTAGTGTTGAAAAACCACTTTTCGCACTTGTGTTAGTGTTGAAAAACTACTTTTTGCACTTGTGTTGGTGCAGGAAACCACTTTTTCACTTGTATTAGTGTGGAAAAAACACTTTTTGCACTTGTGATAGTGTTGAAAACCACTTTTCGCACTTGTGTTAGTGTTGAAAAACCACTTTTCGCACTTGTGTTAGTGTTGAAAAACCACTTTTTGCACTTGTGTTGGCGCAGGAAACCACTTTTGCACTTGTGTTAGTGTTGAAAAACCACTTTTCGCACTTGTGTTAGTGTTGAAAAACCTCTTTTCACACTTGTGTTGGTGCAGGAAACCACTTTTGCACTTGTATTAGTGTGGAAAAACCACTTTTCGCACTTGTGTTAGTGTTGAAAAACCACTTTTCGCACTGGTGTTAGTGTTGAAAAACACTTTCGCACTTGTGTTGGTGCAGGAAACCACTTTTGCACTTGTATTAGTGTGGAAAAACCACTTTTCGCACTTGTGTTAGTGTTGAAAAACCACTTTTCGCACTTGTGTTAGTGTTGAAAAACCACTTTCGCACTTGTGTTGGTGCAGGAAACCACTTTTGCACTTGTATTAGCGTGGAAAAACCACTTTTCGCACTTGTGTTAGTGTTGAAAAACCACTTTTTGCACTTGTGTTAGTGTTGAAAAACCACTTTTCGCACTTGTGTTCATGCAGGAAACCACTTTGCACTTGTATTAGTGTGGAAAAAAACACTTTTCGCACTTGTGTTAGTGTTGAAAAACCACTTTTCACACTTGTGTTGGTGCAGGAAACCACTTTTGCACTTGTAATAGTGTGGAAAAACACTTTTTGCACTTGTGTTAGTGTTGAAAAACACTCTTTCGCACTTGTGTTAGCGTTGAAAAAACACTTTTCGCACTTGTGTTAGTGTTGAAAAACCACTTTTCGCACTTGTGTTGGTGCAGGAAACCACTTTTCGCACTTGTGTTGGTATTGAAAAATCACTTTTCGCACTTGTGTTGGTGCAGGAAACCACTTTTGCACTTGTATTAGTGTGGCAAAACCACTTTTCGCACTTGTGTTAGTGTTGAAAAACCACTTTTCGCACTGGTGTTAGTGTTGAAAAACCACTTTTCGCACTTGTGTTAGTGTTGAAAAACCACTTTTCGCACTTGTGTTGGTGCAGGAAACCACTTTTGCACTTGTATTAGTGTGGAAAAACCACTTTTCGCACTTGTGTTAGTGTTGAAAAACCACTTTTCGCACTTGTGTTAGTGTTGAAAAACCACTTTTCGCACTTGTGTTGGTGCAGGAAACCACTTTTGCACTTGTATTAGTGTGGAAAAAACACTTTTTGCACTTGTGATAGTGTTGAAAAACCACTTTTCGCACTTGTGTTAGTGTTGAAAAAGCACTTTCGCACTTGTGTTGGTGCAGGAAACCACTTTTGCACTTGTATTAGTGTGGAAAAACCACTTTTCGCACTTGTGTTAGTGTTGAAAAACCACTTTTCGCACTTGTGTTAGTGTTGAAAAACCACTTTTCGCACTTGTGTTGGTGCAGGAAACCACTTTTGCACTTGTATTAGTGTGGAAAAAACACTTTTCGCACTTGTGTTAGTGTTGAAAAACCACTTTTCGCACTTGTGTTAGTGTTGAAAAACCACTTTTCGCACTTGTGTTGGTGCAGGAAACCACTTTTGCACTTGTATTAGTGTGGAAAAAAACACTTTTTGCACTTGTGATAGTGTTGAAAAACCACTTTTCGCACTTGTGTTAGTGTTGAAAAACCACTTTTCGCACTTGTGTTGGTGCAGGAAACCACTTTTGCACTTGTATTAGTGTGGAAAAAAACACTTTTTGCACTTGTGATAGTGTTGAAAAACCACTTTCCGCACTTGTGTTAGTGTTGAAAAACCACTTTTCGCACTTGTGTTGGTGCAGGAAACCACTTTTGCACTTGTATTAGTGTGGAAAAAACACTTTTTGCACTTGTGATAGTGTTGAAAAACCACTTTTCGCACTTGTGTTAGTGTTGAAAAACCACTTTTCGCACTTGTGTTAGTGTTGAAAAACCACTTTTCGCACTTGTGTTGGTGCAGGAAACCACTTTTGCACTTGTATTAGTGTGGAAAAACCACTTTTCGCACTTGTGTTAGTGTTGAAAAACCACTTTTCGCACTTGTGTTAGTGTTGAAAAACCACTTTTCGCACTTGTGTTAGTGTTGAAAAACCACTTTTCGCACTTGTGTTGGTGCAGGAAACCACTTTTGCACTTGTATTAGTGTGGAAAAAACACTTTTCGCACTTGTGTTAGTGTTGAAAAACCACTTTTCGCACTTGTGTTAGTGTTGAAAAACCACTTTTCGCACTTGTGTTTGTGCAGGAAACCACTTTTGCACTTGTGTTAGTGTGGAAAAAATACTTTTTGCACTTGTGATAGTGTTGAAAAACCACTTTTCGCACTTGTGTTAGTGTTGAAAAACCACTTTTCACACTTGTGTTGGTGCAGGAAACCACTTTTGCACTTGTAATAGTGTGGAAAAACCACTTTTTGCACTTGTGTTAGTGTTGAAAAACCACTTTTCGCACTTGTGTTCGCGTTGAAAAAACACTTTTCGCACTTGTGTTAGTGTTGAAAAACCACTTTTCGCACTTGTGTTGGTGCAGGAAACCACTTTTGCACTTGTATTAGTGTGGAAAAAACACTTTTTGCACTTGTGATAGTGTTGAAAAACCACTTTTCGCACTTGTGTTAGTGTTGAAAAACCACTTTTCGCACTTGTGTTGGTGCAGGAAACCACTTTTGCACTTGTATTAGTGTGGAAAAAACACTTTTTGCACTTGTGATAGTGTTGAAAAACCACTTTTCGCACTTGTGATAGTGTTGAAAAACCACTTTTCGCACTGGTGTTAGTGTTGAAAAACCACTTTCGCACTTGTGTTGGTGCAGGAAACCACTTTTGCACTTGTATTAGTGTGGAAAAACCACTTTTCGCACTTGTGTTAGTGTTGAAAAACCACTTTTCGCACTTGTGTTAGTGTTGAAAAACCACTTTCGCACTTGTGTTGGTGCAGGAAACCACTTTTGCACTTGTATTAGCGTGGAAAAACCACTTTTAGCACTTGTGTTAGTGTTGAAAAACCACTTTTTGCACTTGTGTTAGTGTTGAAAAACCACTTTTCGCACTTGTGTTCATGCAGGAAACCACTTTTGCACTTGTATTAGTGTGGAAAAAACACTTTTCGCACTTGTGTTAGTGTTGAAAAACCACTTTTCACACTTGTGTTGGTGCAGGAAACCACTTTTGCACTTGTAATAGTGTGGAAAAACCACTTTTTGCACTTGTGTTAGTGTTGAAAAACCACTTTTCGCACTTGTGTTAGCGTTGAAAAAACACTTTTCGCACTTGTGTTAGTGTTGAAAAACCACTTTTCGCACTTGTGTTGGTGCAGGAAACCACTTTTCGCACTTGTGTTAGTATTGAAAAATCACTTTTCGCACTTGTGTTGGTGCAGGAAACCACGTTTGCACTTGTATTAGTGTGGCAAAACCACTTTTCGCACTTGTGTTAGTGTTGAAAAACCACTTTTCGCACTGGTGTTAGTGTTGAAAAACCACTTTTCGCACTTGTGTTAGTGTTGAAAAACCACTTTTCGCACTTGTGTTGGTGCAGGAAACCACTTTTGCACTTGTATTAGTGTGGAAAAACCACTTTTCGCACTTGTGTTAGTGTTGAAAAACCACTTTTCGCACTTGTGTTAGTGTTGAAAAACCACTTTTCGCACTTGTGTTGGTGCAGGAAACCACTTTTGCACTTGTATTAGTGTGGAAAAAACACTTTTTGCACTTGTGATAGTGTTGAAAAACCACTTTTCGCACTTGTGTTAGTGTTGAAAAAGCACTTTCGCACTTGTGTTGGTGCAGGAAACCACTTTTGCACTTGTATTAGTGTGGAAAAACCACTTTTCGCACTTGTGTTAGTGTTGAAAAACCACTTTTCGCACTTGTGTTAGTGTTGAAAAACCACTTTTCGCACTTGTGTTGGTGCAGGAAACCACTTTTGCACTTGTATTAGTGTGGAAAAAACACTTTTCGCACTTGTGTTAGTGTTGAAAAACCACTTTTCGTACTTGTGTTAGTGTTGAAAAACCACTTTTCGCACTTGTGTTGGTGCAGGAAACCACTTTTGCACTTGTATTAGTGTGGAAAAAACACTTTTTGCACTTGTGATAGTGTTGAAAAACCACTTTTCGCACTTGTGTTAGTGTTGAAAAACCACTTTTCGCACTTGTGTTGGTGCAGGAAACCACTTTTGCACTTGTATTAGTGTGGAAAAAACACTTTTTGCACTTGTGATAGTGTTGAAAAACCACTTTCCGCACTTGTGTTAGTGTTGAAAAACCACTTTTCGCACTTGTGTTGGTGCAGGAAACCACTTTTGCACTTGTATTAGTGTGGAAAAAACACTTTTTGCACTTGTGATAGTGTTGAAAAACCACTTTTCGCACTTGTGTTAGTGTTGAAAAACCACTTTTCGCACTTGTGTTAGTGTTGAAAAACCACTTTTCGCACTTGTGTTGGTGCAGGAAACCACTTTTGCACTTGTATTAGTGTGGAAAAACCACTTTTCGCACTTGTGTTAGTGTTGAAAAACCACTTTTCGCACTTGTGTTAGTGTTGAAAAACCACTTTTCGCACTTGTGTTGTGTTGAAAAACCACTTTTCGCACTTGTGTTGGTGCAGGAAACCACTTTTGCACTTGTATTAGTGTGGAAAAAACACTTTTCGCACTTGTGTTAGTGTTGAAAAACCACTTTTCGCACTTGTGTTAGTGTTGAAAAACCACTTTTCGCACTTGTGTTTGTGCAGGAAACCACTTTTGCACTTGTGTTAGTGTGGAAAAAATACTTTTTGCACTTGTGATAGTGTTGAAAAACCACTTTTCGCACTTGTGTTAGTGTTGAAAAACCACTTTTCACACTTGTGTTGGTGCAGGAAACCACTTTTGCACTTGTAATAGTGTGGAAAAACCACTTTTTGCACTTGTGTTAGTGTTGAAAAACCACTTTTCGCACTTGTGTTCGCGTTGAAAAAACACTTTTCGCACTTGTGTTAGTGTTGAAAAACCACTTTTCGCACTTGTGTTGGTGCAGGAAACCACTTTTGCACTTGTATTAGTGTGGAAAAAACACTTTTTGCACTTGTGATAGTGTTGAAAAACCACTTTTCGCACTTGTGTTAGTGTTGAAAAACCACTTTTCGCACTTGTGTTGGTGCAGGAAACCACTTTTGCACTTGTATTAGTGTGGAAAAAACACTTTTTGCACTTGTGATAGTGTTGAAAAACCACTTTTCGCACTTGTGTTAGTGTTGAAAAACCTCTTTTCGCACTAGTGTTGGTGCAGGAAACCACTTTTGCACTTGTATTAGTGTGGAAAAAACACTTTTTGCACTTGTGATAGTGTTGAAAAACCACTTTTCGCACTTGTGTTAGTGTTGAAAAACCACTTTTCGCACTTGTGTTGGTGCAGGAAACCACTTTTGCACTTGTATTAGTGTGGAAAAAACACTTTTTGCACTTGTGATAGTGTTGAAAAACCACTTTTCGCACTTGTGATAGTGTTGAAAAACCACTTTTCGCACTGGTGTTAGTGTTGAAAAACCACTTTCGCACTTGTGTTGGTGCAGGAAACCACTTTTGCACTTGTATTAGTGTGGAAAAACCACTTTTCGCACTTGTGTTAGTGTTGAAAAACCACTTTTCGCACTTGTGTTAGTGTTGAAAAACCACTTTCGCACTTGTGTTGGTGCAGGAAACCACTTTTGCACTTGTATTAGCGTGGAAAAACCACTTTTAGCACTTGTGTTAGTGTTGAAAAACCACTTTTTGCACTTGTGTTAGTGTTGAAAAACCACTTTTCGCACTTGTGTTCATGCAGGAAACCACTTTTGCACTTGTATTAGTGTGGAAAAAACACTTTTCGCACTTGTGTTAGTGTTGAAAAACCACTTTTCACACTTGTGTTGGTGCAGGAAACCACTTTTGCACTTGTAATAGTGTGGAAAAACCACTTTTTGCACTTGTGTTAGTGTTGAAAAACCACTTTTCGCACTTGTGTTAGCGTTGAAAAAACACTTTTCGCACTTGTGTTAGTGTTGAAAAACCACTTTTCGCACTTGTGTTGGTGCAGGAAACCACTTTTCGCACTTGTGTTAGTATTGAAAAATCACTTTTCGCACTTGTGTTGGTGCAGGAAACCACGTTTGCACTTGTATTAGTGTGGCAAAACCACTTTTCGCACTTGTGTTAGTGTTGAAAAACCACTTTTCGCACTGGTGTTAGTGTTGAAAAACCACTTTTCGCACTTGTGTTAGTGTTGAAAAACCACTTTTCGCACTTGTGTTGGTGCAGGAAACCACTTTTGCACTTGTATTAGTGTGGAAAAACCACTTTTCGCACTTGTGTTAGTGTTGAAAAACCACTTTTCGCACTTGTGTTAGTGTTGAAAAACCACTTTTCGCACTTGTGTTGGTGCAGGAAACCACTTTTGCACTTGTATTAGTGTGGAAAAAACACTTTTTGCACTTGTGATAGTGTTGAAAAACCACTTTTCGCACTTGTGTTAGTGTTGAAAAAGCACTTTCGCACTTGTGTTGGTGCAGGAAACCACTTTTGCACTTGTATTAGTGTGGAAAAACCACTTTTCGCACTTGTGTTAGTGTTGAAAAACCACTTTTCGCACTTGTGTTAGTGTTGAAAAACCACTTTTCGCACTTGTGTTGGTGCAGGAAACCACTTTTGCACTTGTATTAGTGTGGAAAAAACACTTTTCGCACTTGTGTTAGTGTTGAAAAACCACTTTTCGTACTTGTGTTAGTGTTGAAAAACCACTTTTCGCACTTGTGTTGGTGCAGGAAACCACTTTTGCACTTGTATTAGTGTGGAAAAAACACTTTTTGCACTTGTGATAGTGTTGAAAAACCACTTTTCGCACTTGTGTTAGTGTTGAAAAACCACTTTTCGCACTTGTGTTGGTGCAGGAAACCACTTTTGCACTTGTATTAGTGTGGAAAAAACACTTTTTGCACTTGTGATAGTGTTGAAAAACCACTTTTCGCACTTGTGTTAGTGTTGAAAAACCACTTTTCGCACTTGTGTTAGTGTTGAAAAACCACTTTTCGCACTTGTGTTGGTGCAGGAAACCACTTTTGCACTTGTATTAGTGTGGAAAAACCACTTTTCGCACTTGTGTTAGTGTTGAAAAACCACTTTTCGCACTTGTGTTAGTGTTGAAAAACCACTTTTCGCACTTGTGTTGTGTTGAAAAACCACTTTTCGCACTTGTGTTGGTGCAGGAAACCACTTTTGCACTTGTATTAGTGTGGAAAAAACACTTTTCGCACTTGTGTTAGTGTTGAAAAACCACTTTTCGCACTTGTGTTAGTGTTGAAAAACCACTTTTCGCACTTGTGTTTGTGCAGGAAACCACTTTTGCACTTGTGTTAGTGTGGAAAAAATACTTTTTGCACTTGTGATAGTGTTGAAAAACCACTTTTCGCACTTGTGTTAGTGTTGAAAAACCACTTTTCACACTTGTGTTGGTGCAGGAAACCACTTTTGCACTTGTAATAGTGTGGAAAAACCACTTTTTGCACTTGTGTTAGTGTTGAAAAACCACTTTTCGCACTTGTGTTCGCGTTGAAAAAACACTTTTCGCACTTGTGTTAGTGTTGAAAAACCACTTTTCGCACTTGTGTTGGTGCAGGAAACCACTTTTGCACTTGTATTAGTGTGGAAAAAACACTTTTTGCACTTGTGATAGTGTTGAAAAACCACTTTTCGCACTTGTGTTAGTGTTGAAAAACCACTTTTCGCACTTGTGTTGGTGCAGGAAACCACTTTTGCACTTGTATTAGTGTGGAAAAAACACTTTTTGCACTTGTGATAGTGTTGAAAAACCACTTTTCGCACTTGTGTTAGTGTTGAAAAACCTCTTTTCGCACTAGTGTTGGTGCAGGAAACCACTTTTGCACTTGTATTAGTGTGGAAAAAACACTTTTTGCACTTGTGATAGTGTTGAAAAACCACTTTTCGCACTTGTGTTAGTGTTGAAAAACCACTTTTCGCACTTGTGTTGGTGCAGGAAACCACTTTTGCACTTGTATTAGTGTGGAAAAAACACTTTTCGCACTTGTGTTAGTGTTGAAAAACCACTTTTCGCACTTGTGTTAGTGTTGAAAAACCACTTTTCGCACTTGTGTTGGTGCAGGAAACCACTTTTGCACTTGTATTAGTGTGGAAAAAACACTTTTCGCACTTGTGTTAGTGTTGAAAAACCACTTTTCGCACTTGTGTTAGTGTTGAAAAACCACTTTTCGCACTTGTGTTGGTGCAGGAAACCACTTTTGCACTTGTATTAGTGTGGAAAAACCACTTTTCGCACTTGTGTTAGTGTTGAAAAACCACTTTTCGCACTTGTATTAGTGTGGAAAAACCACTTTTCGCACTTGTGTTAGTGTTGAAAAACCACTTTTCGCACTTGTGTTAGTGTTGAAAAACCACTTTTCGCACTTGTGTTGGTGCAGGAAACCACTTTTGCACTTGTATTAGTGTGGAAAAAACACTTTTCGCACTTGTGTTAGTGTTGAAAAACCACTTTTCGCACTTGTGTTAGTGTTGAAAAACCACTTTTCGCACTTGTGTTTGTGCAGGAAACCACTTTTGCACTTGTATTAGTGTGGAAAAAACACTTTTCGCACTTGTGTTAGTGTTGAAAAACCACTTTTCGCACTTGTGTTAGTGTTGAAAAACCACTTTTCGCACTTGTGTTGGTGCAGGAAACCACTTTTGCACTTGTATTAGTGTGGAAAAAACACTTTTTGCACTTGTGATAGTGTTGAAAAACCACTTTTCGCACTTGTGTTAGTGTTGAAAAAACACTTTTCGCACTTGTGTTGGTGCAGGAAACCACTTTTGCACTTGTATTAGTGTGGAAAAAACACTTTTCGCACTTGTGTTAGTGTTGAAAAACCACTTTTCGCACTTGTGTTAGTGTTGAAAAACCACTTTTCGCACTTGTGTTGGTGCAGGAAACCACTTTTGCACTTGTATTAGTGTGGAAAAAACACTTTTCGCACTTGTGTTATTGTTGAAAAACCACTTTTCGCACTTGTGTTAGTGTTGAAAAACCACTTTTCGCACTTGTGTTGGTGCAGGAAACCACTTTTGCACTTGTATTAGTGTGGAAAAACCACTTTTCGCACTTGTGTTAGTGTTGAAAAACCACTTTTCGCACTTGTGTTAGTGTTGAAAAACCACTTTTCGCACTTGTGTTGGTGCAGGAAACCACTTTTGCACTTGTATTAGTGTGGAAAAAACACTTTTCGCACTTGTGTTAGTGTTGAAAAACCACTTTTCGCACTTGTGTTAGTGTTGAAAAACCACTTTTCGCACTTGTGTTGGTGCAGGAAACCACTTTTGCACTTGTATTAGTGTGGAAAAAACACTTTTCGCACTTGTGTTAGTGTTGAAAAACCACTTTTCGCACTTGTGTTAGTGTTGAAAAACCACTTTTCGCACTTGTGTTGGTGCAGGAAACCACTTTTGCACTTGTATTAGTGTGGAAAAAACACTTTTTGCACTTGTGATAGTGTTGAAAAACCACTTTTCGCACTTGTGTTAGTGTTGAAAAACCACTTTTCGCACTTGTGTTGGTGCAGGAAACCACTTTTGCACTTGTATTAGTGTGGAAAAAACACTTTTTGCACTTGTGATAGTGTTGAAAAACCACTTTCCGCACTTGTGTTAGTGTTGAAAAACCACTTTTCGCACTTGTGTTGGTGCAGGAAACCACTTTTGCACTTGTATTAGTGTGGAAAAAACACTTTTTGCACTTGTGATAGTGTTGAAAAACCACTTTTCGCACTTGTGTTAGTGTTGAAAAACCACTTTTCGCACTTGTGTTAGTGTTGAAAAACCACTTTTCGCACTTGTGTTGGTGCAGGAAACCACTTTTGCACTTGTATTAGTGTGGAAAAACCACTTTTCGCACTTGTGTTAGTGTTGAAAAACCACTTTTCGCACGTAGGTTGGTGCAGGAAACCACTTTTGTACTTGTATTAGTGTGGAAAAAACACTTTTTGCACTTGTGATAGTGTTGAAAAACCACTTTTCGCACTTGTGTTAGTGTTGAAAAACCTCTTTTCGCACTAGTGTTGGTGCAGGAAACCACTTTTGCACTTGTATTAGTGTGGAAAAAACACTTTTTGCACTTGTGATAGTGTTGAAAAACCACTTTTCGCACTTGTGTTAGTATTGAAAAATCACTTTTCGCACTTGTGTTGGTGCAGGAAACCACTTTTGCACTTGTATTAGTGTGGAAAAACCACTTTTCGCACTTGTGTTAGTGTTGAAAAACCACTTTTCGCACTGGTGTTAGTGTTGAAAAACCACTTTCGCACTTGTGTTGGTGCAGGAAACCACTTTTGCACTTGTATTAGTGTGGAAAAACCACTTTTCGCACTTGTGTTAGTGTTGAAAAACCACTTTTCGCACTTGTGTTAGTGTTGAAAAACCACTTTCGCACTTGTGTTGGTGCAGGAAACCACTTTTGCACTTGTATTAGTGTGGAAAAACCACTTTTCGCACTTGTGTTAGTGTTGAAAAACCACTTTTTGCACTTGTGTTAGTGTTGAAAAACCACTTTTCGCACTTGTGTTCATGCAGGAAACCACTTTTGCACTTGTATTAGTGTGGAAAAAACACTTTTCGCACTTGTGTTAGTGTTGAAAAACCACTTTTCACACTTGTGTTGGTGCAGGAAACCACTTTTGCACTTGTAATAGTGTGGAAAAACCACTTTTTGCACTTGTGTTAGTGTTGAAAAACCACTTTTCGCACTTGTGTTAGCGTTGAAAAAACACTTTTCGCACTTGTGTTAGTGTTGAAAAACCACTTTTCGCACTTGTGTTGGTGCAGGAAACCACTTTTCGCACTTGTGTTAGTATTGAAAAATCACTTTTCGCACTTGTGTTGGTGCAGGAAACCACTTTTGCACTTGTATTAGTGTGGCAAAACCACTTTTCGCACTTGTGTTAGTGTTGAAAAACCACTTTTCGCACTGGTGTTAGTGTTGAAAAACCACTTTTCGCACTTGTGTTAGTGTTGAAAAACCACTTTTCGCACTTGTGTTGGTGCAGGAAACCACTTTTGCACTTGTATTAGTGTGGAAAAACCACTTTTCGCACTTGTGTTAGTGTTGAAAAACCACTTTTCGCACTTGTGTTAGTGTTGAAAAACCACTTTTCGCACTTGTGTTGGTGCAGGAAACCACTTTTGCACTTGTATTAGTGTGGAAAAAACACTTTTTGCACTTGTGATAGTGTTGAAAAACCACTTTTCGCACTTGTGTTAGTGTTGAAAAAGCACTTTCGCACTTGTGTTGGTGCAGGAAACCACTTTTGCACTTGTATTAGTGTGGAAAAACCACTTTTCGCACTTGTGTTAGTGTTGAAAAACCACTTTTCGCACTTGTGTTAGTGTTGAAAAACCACTTTTCGCACTTGTGTTGGTGCAGGAAACCACTTTTGCACTTGTATTAGTGTGGAAAAAACACTTTTCGCACTTGTGTTAGTGTTGAAAAACCACTTTTCGCACTTGTGTTAGTGTTGAAAAACCACTTTTCGCACTTGTGTTGGTGCAGGAAACCACTTTTGCACTTGTATTAGTGTGGAAAAAACACTTTTTGCACTTGTGATAGTGTTGAAAAACCACTTTTCGCACTTGTGTTAGTGTTGAAAAACCACTTTTCGCACTTGTGTTGGTGCAGGAAACCACTTTTGCACTTGTATTAGTGTGGAAAAAACACTTTTTGCACTTGTGATAGTGTTGAAAAACCACTTTCCGCACTTGTGTTAGTGTTGAAAAACCACTTTTCGCACTTGTGTTGGTGCAGGAAACCACTTTTGCACTTGTATTAGTGTGGAAAAAACACTTTTTGCACTTGTGATAGTGTTGAAAAACCACTTTTCGCACTTGTGTTAGTGTTGAAAAACCACTTTTCGCACTTGTGTTAGTGTTGAAAAACCACTTTTCGCACTTGTGTTAGTGTTGAAAAACCACTTTTCGCACTTGTGTTGGTGCAGGAAACCACTTTTGCACTTGTATTAGTGTGGAAAAAACACTTTTTGCACTTGTGTTAGTGTTGAAAAACCACTTTTCGCACTTGTGTTAGTGTTGAAAAACCACTTTTCGCACTTGTGTTTGTGCAGGAAACCACTTTTGCACTTGTGTTAGTGTGGAAAAAATACTTTTTGCACTTGTGATAGTGTTGAAAAACCACTTTTCGCACTTGTGTTAGTGTTGAAAAACCACTTTTCACACTTGTGTTGGTGCAGGAAACCACTTTTGCACTTGTAATAGTGTGGAAAAACCACTTTTTGCACTTGTGTTAGTGTTGAAAAACCACTTTTCGCACTTGTGTTCGCGTTGAAAAAACACTTTTCGCACTTGTGTTAGTGTTGAAAAACCACTTTTCGCACTTGTGTTGGTGCAGGAAACCACTTTTGCACTTGTATTAGTGTGGAAAAAACACTTTTTGCACTTGTGATAGTGTTGAAAAACCACTTTTCGCACTTGTGTTAGTGTTGAAAAACCACTTTTCGCACTTGTGTTGGTGCAGGAAACCACTTTTGCACTTGTATTAGTGTGGAAAAAACACTTTTTGCACTTGTGATAGTGTTGAAAAACCACTTTTCGCACTTGTGTTAGTGTTGAAAAACCTCTTTTCGCACTAGTGTTGGTGCAGGAAACCACTTTTGCACTTGTATTAGTGTGGAAAAAACACTTTTTGCACTTGTGATAGTGTTGAAAAACCACTTTTCGCACTTGTGTTAGTGTTGAAAAACCACTTTTCGCACTTGTGTTGGTGCAGGAAACCACTTTTGCACTTGTATTAGTGTGGAAAAAACACTTTTCGCACTTGTGTTAGTGTTGAAAAACCACTTTTCGCACTTGTGTTAGTGTTGAAAAACCACTTTTCGCACTTGTGTTGGTGCAGGAAACCACTTTTGCACTTGTATTAGTGTGGAAAAAACACTTTTCGCACTTGTGTTAGTGTTGAAAAACCACTTTTCGCACTTGTGTTAGTGTTGAAAAACCACTTTTCGCACTTGTGTTGGTGCAGGAAACCACTTTTGCACTTGTATTAGTGTGGAAAAACCACTTTTCGCACTTGTGTTAGTGTTGAAAAACCACTTTTCGCACTTGTGTTAGTGTTGAAAAACCACTTTTCGCACTTGTGTTGGTGCAGGAAACCACTTTTGCACTTGTATTAGTGTGGAAAAAACACTTTTCGCACTTGTGTTAGTGTTGAAAAACCACTTTTCGCACTTGTGTTAGTGTTGAAAAACCACTTTTCGCACTTGTGTTGGTGCAGGAAACCACTTTTGCACTTGTATTAGTGTGGAAAAAACACTTTTCGCACTTGTGTTAGTGTTGAAAAACCACTTTTCGCACTTGTGTTAGTGTTGAAAAACCACTTTTCGCACTTGTGTTGGTGCAGGAAACCACTTTTGCACTTGTATTAGTGTGGAAAAAACACTTTTTGCACTTGTGATAGTGTTGAAAAACCACTTTTCGCACTTGTGTTAGTGTTGAAAAACCACTTTTCGCACTTGTGTTGGTGCAGGAAACCACTTTTGCACTTGTATTAGTGTGGAAAAAACACTTTTTGCACTTGTGATAGTGTTGAAAAACCACTTTCCGCACTTGTGTTAGTGTTGAAAAACCACTTTTCGCACTTGTGTTGGTGCAGGAAACCACTTTTGCACTTGTATTAGTGTGGAAAAAACACTTTTTGCACTTGTGATAGTGTTGAAAAACCACTTTTCGCACTTGTGTTAGTGTTGAAAAACCACTTTTCGCACTTGTGTTAGTGTTGAAAAACCACTTTTCGCACTTGTGTTGGTACAGGAAACCACTTTTGCACTTGTATTAGTGTGGAAAAACCACTTTTCGCACTTGTGTTAGTGTTGAAAAACCACTTTTCGCACTTGTGTTAGTGTTGAAAAACCACTTTTTGCACTTGTGTTAGTGTTGAAAAACCACTTTTCGCACTTGTGTTAGTGTTGAAAAACCACTTTTCGCACTTGTGTTGGTGCAGGAAACCACTTTTGCACATGTATTAGTGTGGAAAAAACACTTTTTGCACTTGTGATAGTGTTGGAAAACAACTTTTCGCACTTGTGTTAGTGTTGAAAAACCACTTTTCGCACTTGTGTTGGTGCAGGAAACCACTTTTGCACTTGTATTAGTGTGGAAAAACCACTTTTCGCACTTGTGTTAGTGTTGAAAAACCACTTTTCGCACTTGTGTTAGTGTTGAAAAACCACTTTTCGCACTTGTGTTAGTGTTGAAAAACTACTTTTTGCACTTGTGTTGGTGCAGGAAACCACTTTTGCACTTGTATTAGTGTGGAAAAAACACTTTTTGCACTTGTGATAGTGTTGAAAAACCACTTTTCGCACTTGTGTTAGTGTTGAAAAACCACTTTTCGCACTTGTGTTAGTGTTGAAAAACCACTTTTCGCACTTGTGTTGGTGCAGGAAACCACTTTTGCACTTGTATTAGTGTGGAAAAAACACTTTTTGCACTTGTGTTAGTGTTGAAAAACCACTTTTCGCACTTGTGTTAGTGTTGAAAAACCACTTTTTGCACTTGTGTTGGCGCAGGAAACCACTTTTGCACTTGTATTAGTGTGGAAAAAACACTTTTCGCACTTGTGTAAGTGTTGAAAAACCACTTTTCACACTTGTGTTAGTGTTGAAAAACCACTTTTCGCACTTGTGTTAGTGTTGAAAAACCTCTTTTCACACTTGTGTTGGTGCAGGAAACCACTTTTGCACTTGTATTAGTGCAGGAAACCACTTTTGCACTTGTGTTAGTGTTGAAAAACCACTTTTCGCACTTGTGTTAGTGTTGAAAAACCACTTTTCGCACTAGTGTTGGTGCAGGAAACCACTTTTGCACTTGTATTAGTGTGGAAAAAACACTTTTTGCACTTGTGATAGTGTTGAAAAACCACTTTTCGCACTTGTGTTAGTGTTGAAAAACCACTTTCGCACTTGTGTTGGTGCAGGAAACCACTTTTGCACTTGTATTAGTGTGGAAAAACCACTTTTCGCACTTGTGTTAGTGTTGAAAAACCACTTTTTGCACTTGTGTTAGTGTTGAAAAACCACTTTTCGCACTTGTGTTCATGCAGGAAACCACTTTTGCACTTGTATTAGTGTGGAAAAAACACTTTTCGCACTTGTGTTAGTGTTGAAAAACCACTTTTCACACTTGTGTTGGTGCAGGAAACCACTTTTGCACTTGTAATAGTGTGGAAAAACCACTTTTTGCACTTGTGTTAGTGTTGAAAAACCACTTTTCGCACTTGTGTTAGCGTTGAAAAAACACTTTTTGCACTTGTGTTAGTGTTGAAAAACCACTTTGCGCACTTGTGTTGGTGCAGGAAACCACTTTTCGCACTTGTGTTAGTATTGAAAAATCACTTTTCGCACTTGTGTTGGTGCAGGAAACCACTTTTGCACTTGTATTAGTGTGGCAAAACCACTTTTCGCACTTGTGTTAGTGTTGAAAAACCACTTTTCGCACTGGTGTTAGTGTTGAAAAACCACTTTTCGCACTTGTGTTAGTGTTGAAAAACCACTTTTCGCACTTGTGTTGGTGCAGGAAACCACTTTTGCACTTGTATTAGTGTGGAAAAACCACTTTTCGCACTTGTGTTAGTGTTGAAAAACCACTTTTCGCACTTGTGTTAGTGTTGAAAAACCACTTTTCGCACTTGTGTTGGTGCAGGAAACCACTTTTGCACTTGTATTAGTGTGGAAAAAACACTTTTTGCACTTGTGATAGTGTTGAAAAACCACTTTTCGCACTTGTGTTAGTGTTGAAAAAGCACTTTCGCACTTGTGTTGGTGCAGGAAACCACTTTTGCACTTGTATTAGTGTGGAAAAACCACTTTTCGCACTTGTGTTAGTGTTGAAAAACCACTTTTCGCACTTGTGTTAGTGTTGAAAAACCACTTTTCGCACTTGTGTTGGTGCAGGAAACCACTTTTGCACTTGTATTAGTGTGGAAAAAACACTTTTCGCACTTGTGTTAGTGTTGAAAAACCACTTTTCGCACTTGTGTTAGTGTTGAAAAACCACTTTTCGCACTTGTGTTGGTGCAGGAAACCACTTTTGCACTTGTATTAGTGTGGAAAAAACACTTTTTGCACTTGTGATAGTGTTGAAAAACCACTTTTCGCACTTGTGTTAGTGTTGAAAAACCACTTTTCGCACTTGTGTTGGTGCAGGAAACCACTTTTGCACTTGTATTAGTGTGGAAAAAACACTTTTTGCACTTGTGATAGTGTTGAAAAACCACTTTCCGCACTTGTGTTAGTGTTGAAAAACCACTTTTCGCACTTGTGTTGGTGCAGGAAACCACTTTTGCACTTGTATTAGTGTGGAAAAAACACTTTTTGCACTTGTGATAGTGTTGAAAAACCACTTTTCGCACTTGTGTTAGTGTTGAAAAACCACTTTTCGCACTTGTGTTAGTGTTGAAAAACCACTTTTCGCACTTGTGTTGGTGCAGGAAACCACTTTTGCACTTGTATTAGTGTGGAAAAACCACTTTTCGCACTTGTGTTAGTGTTGAAAAACCACTTTTCGCACTTGTGTTAGTGTTGAAAAACCACTTTTCGCACTTGTGTTAGTGTTGAAAAACCACTTTTCGCACTTGTGTTGGTGCAGGAAACCACTTTTGCACTTGTATTAGTGTGGAAAAAACACTTTTCGCACTTGTGTTAGTGTTGAAAAACCACTTTTCGCACTTGTGTTAGTGTTGAAAAACCACTTTTCGCACTTGTGTTAGTGTTGAAAAACCACTTTTCGCACTTGTGTTGGTGCAGGAAACCACTTTTGCACTTGTATTAGTGTGGAAAAAACCACTTTTCGCACTTGTGTTAGTGTTGAAAAACCACTTTTCGCACTTGTATTAGTGTGGAAAAACCACTTTTCGCACTTGTGTTAGTGTTGAAAAACCACTTTTCGCACTTGTGTTAGTGTTGAAAAACCACTTTTCGCACTTGTGTTGGTGCAGGAAACCACTTTTGCACTTGTATTAGTGTGGAAAAAACACTTTTCGCACTTGTGTTAGTGTTGAAAAACCACTTTTCGCACTTGTGTTAGTGTTGAAAAACCACTTTTCGCACTTGTGTTTGTGCAGGAAACCACTTTTGCACTTGTATTAGTGTGGAAAAAACACTTTTCGCACTTGTGTTAGTGTTGAAAAACCACTTTTCGCACTTGTGTTAGTGTTGAAAAACCACTTTTCGCACTTGTGTTGGTGCAGGAAACCACTTTTGCACTTGTATTAGTGTGGAAAAAACACTTTTTGCACTTGTGATAGTGTTGAAAAACCACTTTTCGCACTTGTGTTAGTGTTGAAAAAACACTTTTCGCACTTGTGTTGGTGCAGGAAACCACTTTTGCACTTGTATTAGTGTGGAAAAAACACTTTTCGCACTTGTGTTAGTGTAGAAAAACCACTTTTCGCACTTGTGTTAGTGTTGAAAAACCACTTTTCGCACTTGTGTTGGTGCAGGAAACCACTTTTGCACTTGTATTAGTGTGGAAAAAACACTTTTCGCACTTGTGTTATTGTTGAAAAACCACTTTTCGCACTTGTGTTAGTGTTGAAAAACCACTTTTCGCACTTGTGTTGGTGCAGGAAACCACTTTTGCACTTGTATTAGTGTGGAAAAACCACTTTTCGCACTTGTGTTAGTGTTGAAAAACCACTTTTCGCACTTGTGTTAGTGTTGAAAAACCACTTTTCGCACTTGTGTTGGTGCAGGAAACCACTTTTGCACTTGTATTAGTGTGGAAAAAACACTTTTCGCACTTGTGTTAGTGTTGAAAAACCACTTTTCGCACTTGTGTTAGTGTTGAAAAACCACTTTTCGCACTTGTGTTGGTGCAGGAAACCACTTTTGCACTTGTATTAGTGTGGAAAAAACACTTTTCGCACTTGTGTTAGTGTTGAAAAACCACTTTTCGCACTTGTGTTAGTGTTGAAAAACCACTTTTCGCACTTGTGTTGGTGCAGGAAACCACTTTTGCACTTGTATTAGTGTGGAAAAAACACTTTTTGCACTTGTGATAGTGTTGAAAAACCACTTTTCGCACTTGTGTTAGTGTTGAAAAACCACTTTTCGCACTTGTGTTGGTGCAGGAAACCACTTTTGCACTTGTATTAGTGTGGAAAAAACACTTTTTGCACTTGTGATAGTGTTGAAAAACCACTTTCCGCACTTGTGTTAGTGTTGAAAAACCACTTTTCGCACTTGTGTTGGTGCAGGAAACCACTTTTGCACTTGTATTAGTGTGGAAAAAACACTTTTTGCACTTGTGATAGTGTTGAAAAACCACTTTTCGCACTTGTGTTAGTGTTGAAAAACCACTTTTCGCACTTGTGTTAGTGTTGAAAAACCACTTTTCGCACTTGTGTTGGTGCAGGAAACCACTTTTGCACTTGTATTAGTGTGGAAAAACCACTTTTCGCACTTGTGTTAGTGTTGAAAAACCACTTTTCGCACGTAGGTTGGTGCAGGAAACCACTTTTGTACTTGTATTAGTGTGGAAAAAACACTTTTTGCACTTGTGATAGTGTTGAAAAACCACTTTTCGCACTTGTGTTAGTGTTGAAAAACCTCTTTTCGCACTAGTGTTGGTGCAGGAAACCACTTTTGCACTTGTATTAGTGTGGAAAAAACACTTTTTGCACTTGTGATAGTGTTGAAAAACCACTTTTCGCACTTGTGTTAGTATTGAAAAATCACTTTTCGCACTTGTGTTGGTGCAGGAAACCACTTTTGCACTTGTATTAGTGTGGAAAAACCACTTTTCGCACTTGTGTTAGTGTTGAAAAACCACTTTTCGCACTGGTGTTAGTGTTGAAAAACCACTTTCGCACTTGTGTTGGTGCAGGAAACCACTTTTGCACTTGTATTAGTGTGGAAAAACCACTTTTCGCACTTGTGCTAGTGTTGAAAAACCACTTTTTGCACTTGTGTTAGTGTTGAAAAACCACTTTTCGCACTTGTGTTCATGCAGGAAACCACTTTTGCACTTGTATTAGTGTGGAAAAAACACTTTTCGCACTTGTGTTAGTGTTGAAAAACCACTTTTCACACTTGTGTTGGTGCAGGAAACCACTTTTGCACTTGTAATAGTGTGGAAAAACCACTTTTTGCACTCGTGTTAGTGTTGAAAAACCACTTTTCGCACTTGTGTTAGCGTTGAAAAAACACTTTTCGCACTTGTGTTAGTGTTGAAAAACCACTTTTCGCACTTGTGTTGGTGCAGGAAACCACTTTTGCACTTGTATTAGTGTGGCAAAACCACTTTTCGCAGTTGTGTTAGTATTGAAAAATCACTTTTCGCACTTGTGTTGGTGCAGGAAACCACTTTTGCACTTGTATTAGTGTGGCAAAACCACTTTTCGCACTTGTGTTAGTGTTGAAAAACCACTTTTCGCACTGGTGTTAGTGTTGAAAAACCACTTTTCGCACTTGTGTTAGTGTTGAAAAACCACTTTTCGCACTTGTGTTGGTGCAGGAAACCACTTTTGCACTTGTATTAGTGTGGAAAAACCACTTTTCGCACTTGTGTTAGTGTTAAAAAACCACTTTTCGCACTTGTGTTGGTGCAGGAAACCACTTTTGCACTTGTATTAGTGTGGAAAAAACACTTTTTGCACTTGTGATAGTGTTGAAAAACCACTTTTCGCACTTGTGTTAGTGTTGAAAAAGCACTTTCGCACTTGTGTTGGTGCAGGAAACCACTTTTGCACTTGTATTAGTGTGGAAAAACCACTTTTCGCACTTGTGTTAGTGTTGAAAAACCACTTTTCGCACTTGTGTTAGTGTTGAAAAACCACTTTTCGCACTTGTGTTGGTGCAGGAAACCACTTTTGCACTTGTATTAGTGTGGAAAAAACACTTTTCGCACTTGTGTTAGTGTTGCAAAACCACTTTTCGCACTTGTGTTAGTGTTGAAAAACCACTTTTCGCACTTGTGTTGGTGCAGGAAACCACTTTTGCACTTGTATTAGTGTGGAAAAAACACTTTTTGCACTTGAGATAGTGTTGAAAAACCACTTTTCGCACTTGTGTTAGTGTTGAAAAACCACTTTTCGCACTTGTGTTGGTGCAGGAAACCACTTTTGCACTTGTATTAGTGTGGAAAAAACACTTTTTGCACTTGTGATAGTGTTGAAAAACCACTTTCCGCACTTGTGTTAGTGTTGAAAAACCACTTTTCGCACTTGTGTTGGTGCAGGAAACCACTTTTGCACTTGTATTAGTGTGGAAAAAACACTTTTTGCACTTGTGATAGTGTTGAAAAACCACTTTTCGCACTTGTGTTAGTGTTGAAAAACCACTTTTCGCACTTGTGTTAGTGTTGAAAAACCACTTTTCGCACTTGTGTTGGTGCAGGAAACCACTTTTGCACTTGTATTAGTGTGGAAAAACCACTTTTCGCACTTGTGTTAGTGTTGAAAAACCACTTTTCGCACTTGTGTTAGTGTTAAAAAACCACTTTTCGCACTTGTGTTGGTGCAGGAAACCACTTTTGCACTTGTATTAGTGTGGAAAAAACACTTTTTGCACTTGTGATAGTGTTGAAAAACCACTTTTCGCACTTGTGTTAGTGTTGAAAAAGCACTTTCGCACTTGTGTTGGTGCAGGAAACCACTTTTGCACTTGTATTAGTGTGGAAAAACCACTTTTCGCACTTGTGTTAGTGTTGAAAAACCACTTTTCGCACTTGTGTTAGTGTTGAAAAACCACTTTTCGCACTTGTGTTGGTGCAGGAAACCACTTTTGCACTTGTATTAGTGTGGAAAAAACACTTTTCGCACTTGTGTTAGTGTTGAAAAACCACTTTTCGCACTTGTGTTAGTGTTGAAAAACCACTTTTCGCACTTGTGTTGGTGCAGGAAACCACTTTTGCACTTGTATTAGTGTGGAAAAAACACTTTTTGCACTTGTGATAGTGTTGAAAAACCACTTTTCGCACTTGTGTTAGTGTTGAAAAACCACTTTTCGCACTTGTGTTGGTGCAGGAAACCACTTTTGCACTTGTATTAGTGTGGAAAAAACACTTTTTGCACTTGTGTTAGTGTTGAAAAACCACTTTTCGCACTTGTGTTAATGTTGAAAAACCACTTTTCGCACTTGTGTTGGTGCAGGAAACCACTTTTGCACTTGTATTAGTGTGGAAAAAACACTTTTCGCACTTATGTTAGTGTTGAAAAACCACTTTTCGCACTTGTGTTAGTGTTGAAAAACCACTTTTCGCACTTGTGTTGGTGCAGGAAACCACTTTTGCACTTGTATTAGTGTGGAAAAACCACTTTTCGCACTTGTGTTAGTGTTGAAAAACCACTTTTCGCACTTGTGTTAGTGTTGAAAAACCACTTTTCGCACTTGTGTTGGTGCAGGAAACCACTTTTGCACTTGTATTAGTGTGAAAAAAACACTTTTCGCACTTGTGTTAGTGTTGAAAAACCACTTTTCGCACTTGTGTTAGTGTTGAAAAACCACTTTTCGCACTTGTGTTTGTGCAGGAAACCACTTTTGCACTTGTATTAGTGTGGAAAAAACACTTTTCGCACTTGTGTTAGTGTTGAAAAACCACTTTTCGCACTTGTGTTAGTGTTGAAAAACCACTTTTCGCACTTGTGTTGGTGCAGGAAACCACTTTTGCACTTGTATTAGTGTGGAAAAAACACTTTTTGCACTTGTGATAGTGTTGAAAAACCACTTTTCGCACTTGTGTTAGTGTTGAAAAAACACTTTTCGCACTTGTGTTGGTGCAGGAAACCACTTTTGCACTTGTATTAGTGTGGAAAAAACACTTTTCGCACTTGTGTTAGTGTTGAAAAACCACTTTTCGCACTTGTGTTAGTGTTGAAAAACCACTTTTCGCACTTGTGTTGGTGCAGGAAACCACTTTTGCACTTGTATTAGTGTGGAAAAAACACTTTTCGCACTTGTGTTATTGTTGAAAAACCACTTTTCGCACTTGTGTTAGTGTTGAAAAACCACTTTTCGCACTTGTGTTGGTGCAGGAAACCACTTTTGCACTTGTATTAGTGTGGAAAAACCACTTTTCGCACTTGTGTTAGTGTTGAAAAACCACTTTTCGCACTTGTGTTAGTGTTGAAAAACCACTTTTCGCACTTGTGTTGGTGCAGGAAACCACTTTTGCACTTGTATTAGTGTGGAAAAAACACTTTTCGCACTTGTGTTAGTGTTGAAAAACCACTTTTCGCACTTGTGTTAGTGTTGAAAAACCACTTTTCGCACTTGTGTTGGTGCAGGAAACCACTTTTGCACTTGTATTAGTGTGGAAAAAACACTTTTCGCACTTGTGTTAGTGTTGAAAAACCACTTTTCGCACTTGTGTTAGTGTTGAAAAACCACTTTTCGCACTTGTGTTGGTGCAGGAAACCACTTTTGCACTTGTATTAGTGTGGAAAAAACACTTTTTGCACTTGTGATAGTGTTGAAAAACCACTTTTCGCACTTGTGTTAGTGTTGAAAAACCACTTTTCGCACTTGTGTTGGTGCAGGAAACCACTTTTGCACTTGTATTAGTGTGGAAAAAACACTTTTTGCACTTGTGATAGTGTTGAAAAACCACTTTCCGCACTTGTGTTAGTGTTGAAAAACCACTTTTCGCACTTGTGTTGGTGCAGGAAACCACTTTTGCACTTGTATTAGTGTGGAAAAAACACTTTTTGCACTTGTGATAGTGTTGAAAAACCACTTTTCGCACTTGTGTTAGTGTTGAAAAACCACTTTTCGCACTTGTGTTAGTGTTGAAAAACCACTTTTCGCACTTGTGTTGGTGCAGGAAACCACTTTTGCACTTGTATTAGTGTGGAAAAACCACTTTTCGCACTTGTGTTAGTGTTGAAAAACCACTTTTCGCACGTAGGTTGGTGCAGGAAACCACTTTTGTACTTGTATTAGTGTGGAAAAAACACTTTTTGCACTTGTGATAGTGTTGAAAAACCACTTTTCGCACTTGTGTTAGTGTTGAAAAACCCCTTTTCGCACTAGTGTTGGTGCAGGAAACCACTTTTGCACTTGTATTAGTGTGGAAAAAACACTTTTTGCACTTGTGATAGTGTTGAAAAACCACTTTTCGCACTTGTGTTAGTATTGAAAAATCACTTTTCGCACTTGTGTTGGTGCAGGAAACCACTTTTGCACTTGTATTAGTGTGGAAAAACCACTTTTCGCACTTGTGTTAGTGTTGAAAAACCACTTTTCGCACTGGTGTTAGTGTTGAAAAACCACTTTCGCACTTGTGTTGGTGCAGGAAACCACTTTTGCACTTGTATTAGTGTGGAAAAACCACTTTTCGCACTTGTGTTAGTGTTGAAAAACCACTTTTCGCACTTGTGTTAGTGTTGAAAAACCACTTTCGCACTTGTGTTGGTGCAGGAAACCACTTTTGCACTTGTATTAGTGTGGAAAAACCACTTTTCGCACTTGTGTTAGTGTTGAAAAACCACTTTTTGCACTTGTGTTAGTGTTGAAAAACCACTTTTCGCACTTGTGTTCATGCAGGAAACCACTTTTGCACTTGTATTAGTGTGGAAAAAACACTTTTCGCACTTGTGTTAGTGTTGAAAAACCACTTTTCACACTTGTGTTGGTGCAGGAAACCACTTTTGCACTTGTAATAGTGTGGAAAAACCACTTTTTGCACTTGTGTTAGTGTTGAAAAACCACTTTTCGCACTTGTGTTAGCGTTGAAAAAACACTTTTCGCACTTGTGTTAGTGTTGAAAAACCACTTTTCGCACTTGTGTTGGTGCAGGAAACCACTTTTCGCAGTTGTGTTAGTATTGAAAAATCACTTTTCGCACTTGTGTTGGTGCAGGAAACCACTTTTGCACTTGTATTAGTGTGGCAAAACCACTTTTCGCACTTGTGTTAGTGTTGAAAAACCACTTTTCGCACTGGTGTTAGTGTTGAAAAACCACTTTTCGCACTTGTGTTAGTGTTGAAAAACCACTTTTCGCACTTGTGTTGGTGCAGGAAACCACTTTTGCACTTGTATTAGTGTGGAAAAACCACTTTTCGCACTTGTGTTAGTGTTAAAAAACCACTTTTCGCACTTGTGTTGGTGCAGGAAACCACTTTTGCACTTGTATTAGTGTGGAAAAAACACTTTTTGCACTTGTGATAGTGTTGAAAAACCACTTTTCGCACTTGTGTTAGTGTTGAAAAAGCACTTTCGCACTTGTGTTGGTGCAGGAAACCACTTTTGCACTTGTATTAGTGTGGAAAAACCACTTTTCGCACTTGTGTTAGTGTTGAAAAACCACTTTTCGCACTTGTGTTAGTGTTGAAAAACCACTTTTCGCACTTGTGTTGGTGCAGGAAACCACTTTTGCACTTGTATTAGTGTGGAAAAAACACTTTTCGCACTTGTGTTAGTGTTGAAAAACCACTTTTCGCACTTGTGTTAGTGTTGAAAAACCACTTTTCGCACTTGTGTTGGTGCAGGAAACCACTTTTGCACTTGTATTAGTGTGGAAAAAACACTTTTTGCACTTGTGATAGTGTTGAAAAACCACTTTTCGCACTTGTGTTAGTGTTGAAAAACCACTTTTCGCACTTGTGTTGGTGCAGGAAACCACTTTTGCACTTGTATTAGTGTGGAAAAAACACTTTTTGCACTTGTGATAGTGTTGAAAAACCACTTTCCGCACTTGTGTTAGTGTTGAAAAACCACTTTTCGCACTTGTGTTGGTGCAGGAAACCACTTTTGCACTTGTATTAGTGTGGAAAAAACACTTTTTGCACTTGTGATAGTGTTGAAAAACCACTTTTCGCACTTGTGTTAGTGTTGAAAAACCACTTTTCGCACTTGTGTTAGTGTTGAAAAACCACTTTTCGCACTTGTGTTGGTGCAGGAAACCACTTTTGCACTTGTATTAGTGTGGAAAAACCACTTTTCGCACTTGTGTTCGTGTTGAAAAACCACTTTTCGCACTTGTGTTAGTGTTGAAAAACCACTTTTCGCACTTGTGTTGGTGTTGAAAAACCACTTTTCGCACTTGTGTTGGTGCAGGAAACCACTTTTGCACTTGTATTAGTGTGGAAAAAACACTTTTCGCACTTGTGTTAGTGTTGAAAAACCACTTTTCGCACTTGTGTTAGTGTTGAAAAACCACTTTTCGCACTTGTGTTTGTGCAGGAAACCACTTTTGCACTTGTGTTAGTGTGGAAAAAATACTTTTTGCACTTGTGATAGTGTTGAAAAACCACTTTTCGCACTTGTGTTAGTGTTGAAAAACCACTTTTCACACTTGTGTTGGTGCAGGAAACCACTTTTGCACTTGTAATAGTGTGGAAAAACCACTTTTTGCACTTGTGTTAGTGTTGAAAAACCACTTTTCGCACTTGTGTTCGCGTTGAAAAAACACTTTTCGCACTTGTGTTAGTGTTGAAAAACCACTTTTCGCACTTGTGTTGGTGCAGGAAACCACTTTTGCACTTGTATTAGTGTGGAAAAAACACTTTTCGCACTTGTGTTAGTGTTGAAAAACCACTTTTCGCACTGGTGTTAGTGTTGAAAAACCACTTTTCGCACTTGTGTTAGTGTTGAAAAACCACTTTTCGCACTTGTGTTGGTGCAGGAAACCACTTTTGCACTTGTATTAGTGTGGAAAAACCACTTTTCGCACTTGTGTTAGTGTTGAAAAATCACTTTTCCCACTTGTGTTGGTGCAGGAAACCACTTTTGCACTTGTATTAGTGTGGCAAAACCACTTTTCGCACTTGTGTTAGTGTTGAAAAACCACTTTTCGCACTGGTGTTAGTGTTGAAAAACCCTTTTCGCACTTGTGTTAGTGTTGAAAAACCACTTTTCGCACTTGTGTTGGTGCAGGAGGAACCACTTTTGCACTTGTATTAGTGTGGAAAAACCACTTTTCGCACTTGTGTTAGTGTTGAAAAACCACTTTTCGCACTTGTGTTGGTGCAGGAAACCACTTTTGCACTTGTATTAGTGTGGAAAAAACACTTTTTGCACTTGTGATAGTGTTGAAAAACCACTTTTCGCACTTGTGTTAGTGTTGAAAAAGCACTTTCGCACTTGTGTTGGTGCAGGAAACCACTTTTGCACTTGTATTAGTGTGGAAAAACCACTTTTCGCACTTGTGTTAGTGTTGAAAAACCACTTTTCGCACTTGTGTTAGTGTTGAAAAACCACTTTTCGCACTTGTGTTGGTGCAGGAAACCACTTTTGCACTTGTATTAGTGTGGAAAAAACACTTTTCGCACTTGTGTTAGTGTTGAAAAACCACTTTTCGCACTTGTGTTAGTGTTGAAAAACCACTTTTCGCACTTGTGTTGGTGCAGGAAACCACTTTTGCACTTGTATTAGTGTGGAAAAAACACTTTTTGCACTTGTGATAGTGTTGAAAAACCACTTTTCGCACTTGTGTTAGTGTTGAAAAACCACTTTTCGCACTTGTGTTGGTGCAGGAAACCACTTTTGCACTTGTATTAGTGTGGAAAAAACACTTTTTGCACTTGTGATAGTGTTGAAAAACCACTTTCGCACTTGTGTTAGTGTTGAAAAACCACTTTTCGCACTTGTGTTGGTGCAGGAAACCACTTTTGCACTTGTATTAGTGTGGAAAAAACACTTTTTGCACTTGTGATAGTGTTGAAAAACCACTTTTCGCACTTGTGTTAGTGTTGAAAAACCACTTTTCGCACTTGTGTTAGTGTTGAAAAACCACTTTTCGCACTTGTGTTGTGCAGTAAACCACTTTTGCACTTGTATTAGTGTGGAAAAACCACTTTTCGCACTTGTGTTAGTGTTGAAAAACCCACTTTTCGCACTTGTGTTAGTGTTGAAAAACCACTTTTCGCACTTGTGTTCGTGTTGAAAAACCACTTTTCGCACTTGTGTTGGTGCAGGAAACCACTTTTGCACTTGTATTAGTGTGGAAAAAACACTTTTCGCACTTGTGTTAGTGTTGAAAAACCACTTTTCGCACTTGTGTTAGTGTTGAAAAACCACTTTTCGCACTTGTGTTTGTGCAGGAAACCACTTTTGCACTTGTGTTAGTGTGGAAAAAATACTTTTGCACTTGTGATAGTGTTGAAAAACCACTTTTCGCACTTGTGTTAGTGTTGAAAAACCACTTTTCACATTTGTGTTGGTGCAGGAAACCACTTTTGCACTTGTAATAGTGTGGAAAAACCACTTTTTGCACTTGTGTTAGTGTTGAAAAACCACTTTTCGCACTTGTGTTAGCGTTGAAAAAACACTTTTCGCACTTGTGTTAGTGTTGAAAAACCACTTTTCGCACTTGTGTTGGTGCAGGAAACCACTTTTGCACTTGTATTAGTGTGGAAAAAACACTTTTTGCACTTGTGATAGTGTTGAAAAACCACTTTTCGCACTTGTGTTAGTGTTGAAAAACCACTTTTCGCACTTGTGTTGGTGCAGGAAACCACTTTTGCACTTGTATTAGTGTGGAAAAAACACTTTTTGCACTTGTGATAGTGTTGAAAAACCACTTTTCGCACTTTTGTTAGTGTTGAAAAACCTCTTTTCGCACTAGTGTTGGTGCAGGAAACCACTTTTGCACTTGTTTTAGTGTGGAAAAAACACTTTTTGCACTTGTGGTAGTGTTGAAAAACCACTTTTCGCACTTGTGTTATTGTTGAAAAACCACTTTTCGCACTTGTGTTGGTGCAGGAAACCACTTTTGCACTTGTATTAGTGTGGAAAAAACACTTTTCGCACTTGTGTTAGTGTTGAAAAACCACTTTTCGCACTTGTGTTAGTGTTGAAAAACCACTTTTCGCACTTGTGTTAGTGTTGAAAAATCACTTTTCCCACTTGTGTTGGTGCAGGAAACCACTTTTGCACTTGTATTAGTGTGGCAAAACCACTTTTCGCACTTGTGTTAGTGTTGAAAAACCACTTTTCGCACTGGTGTTAGTGTTGAAAAACCACTTTTCGCACTTGTGTTAGTGTTGAAAAACCACTTTTCGCACTTGTGTTGGTGCAGGAAACCACTTTTGCACTTGTATTAGTGTGGAAAAACCACTTTTCGCACTTGTGTTAGTGTTGAAAAACCACTTTTCGCACTTGTGTTAGTGTTGAAAAACCACTTTTCGCACTTGTGTTGGTGCAGGAAACCACTTTTGCACTTGTATTAGTGTGGAAAAAACACTTTTTGCACTTGTGATAGTGTTGAAAAACCACTTTTCGCACTTGTGTTAGTGTTGAAAAAGCACTTTCGCACTTGTGTTGGTGCAGGAAACCACTTTTGCACTTGTATTAGTGTGGAAAAACCACTTTTCGCACTTGTGTTAGTGTTGAAAAACCACTTTTCGCACTTGTGTTAGTGTTGAAAAACCACTTTTCGCACTTGTGTTGGTGCAGGAAACCACTTTTGCACTTGTATTAGTGTGGAAAAAACACTTTTCGCACTTGTGTTAGTGTTGAAAAACCACTTTTCGCACTTGTGTTAGTGTTGAAAAACCACTTTTCGCACTTGTGTTGGTGCAGGAAACCACTTTTGCACTTGTATTAGTGTGGAAAAAACACTTTTTGCACTTGTGATAGTGTTGAAAAACCACTTTTCGCACTTGTGTTAGTGTTGAAAAACCACTTTTCGCACTTGTGTTGGTGCAGGAAACCACTTTTGCACTTGTATTAGTGTGGAAAAAACACTTTTTGCACTTGTGATAGTGTTGAAAAACCACTTTCCGCACTTGTGTTAGTGTTGAAAAACCACTTTTCGCACTTGTGTTGGTGCAGGAAACCACTTTTGCACTTGTATTAGTGTGGAAAAAACACTTTTTGCACTTGTGATAGTGTTGAAAAACCACTTTTCGCACTTGTGTTAGTGTTGAAAAACCACTTTTCGCACTTGTGTTAGTGTTGAAAAACCACTTTTCGCACTTGTGTTGGTGCAGTAAACCACTTTTGCACTTGTATTAGTGTGGAAAAACCACTTTTCGCACTTGTGTTAGTGTTGAAAAACCACTTTTCGCACTTGTGTTAGTGTTGAAAAACCACTTTTCGCACTTGTGTTCGTGTTGAAAAACCACTTTTCGCACTTGTGTTGGTGCAGGAAACCACTTTTGCACTTGTATTAGTGTGGAAAAAACACTTTTCGCACTTGTGTTAGTGTTGAAAAACCACTTTTCGCACTTGTGTTAGTGTTGAAAAACCACTTTTCGCACTTGTGTTTGTGCAGGAAACCACTTTTGCACTTGTGTTAGTGTGGAAAAAATACTTTTTGCACTTGTGATAGTGTTGAAAAACCACTTTTCGCACTTGTGTTAGTGTTGAAAAACCACTTTTCACATTTGTGTTGGTGCAGGAAACCACTTTTGCACTTGTAATAGTGTGGAAAAACCACTTTTTGCACTTGTGTTAGTGTTGAAAAACCACTTTTCGCACTTGTGTTAGCGTTGAAAAAACACTTTTCGCACTTGTGTTAGTGTTGAAAAACCACTTTTCGCACTTGTGTTGGTGCAGGAAACCACTTTTGCACTTGTATTAGTGTGGAAAAAACACTTTTTGCACTTGTGATAGTGTTGAAAAACCACTTTTCGCACTTGTGTTAGTGTTGAAAAACCACTTTTCGCACTTGTGTTGGTGCAGGAAACCACTTTTGCACTTGTATTAGTGTGGAAAAAACACTTTTTGCACTTGTGATAGTGTTGAAAAACCACTTTTCGCACTTTTGTTAGTGTTGAAAAACCTCTTTTCGCACTAGTGTTGGTGCAGGAAACCACTTTTGCACTTGTTTTAGTGTGGAAAAAACACTTTTTGCACTTGTGATAGTGTTGAAAAACCACTTTTCGCACTTGTGTTATTGTTGAAAAACCACTTTTCGCACTTGTGTTGGTGCAGGAAACCACTTTTGCACTTGTATTAGTGTGGAAAAAACACTTTTCGCACTTGTGTTAGTGTTGAAAAACCACTTTTCGCACTTGTGTTAGTGTTGAAAAACCACTTTTCGCACTTGTGTTGGTGCAGGAAACCACTTTTGCACTTGTATTAGTGTGGAAAAAACACTTTTCGCACTTGTGTTAGTGTTGAAAAACCACTTTTCGCACTTGTGTTAGTGTTGAAAAACCACTTTTCGCACTTGTGTTGGTGCAGGAAACCACTTTTGCACTTGTATTAGTGTGGAAAAACCACTTTTCGCACTTGTGTTAGTGTTGAAAAACCACTTTTCGCACTTGTGTTAGTGTTGAAAAACCACTTTTCGCACTTGTGTTGGTGCAGGAAACCACTTTTGCACTTGTATTAGTGTGGAAAAAACACTTTTCGCACTTGTGTTAGTGTTGAAAAACCACTTTTCGCACTTGTGTTAGTGTTGAAAAACCACTTTTCGCACTTGTGTTTGTGCAGGAAACCACTTTTGCACTTGTATTAGTGTGGAAAAAACACTTTTCGCACTTGTGTTAGTGTTGAAAAACCACTTTTCGCACTTGTGTTAGTGTTGAAAAACCACTTTTCGCACTTGTGTTGGTGCAGGAAACCACTTTTGCACTTGTATTAGTGTGGAAAAAACACTTTTTGCACTTGTGATAGTGTTGAAAAACCACTTTTCGCACTTGTGTTAGTGTTGAAAAAACACTTTTCGCACTTGTGTTGGTGCAGGAAACCACTTTTGCACTTGTATTAGTGTGGAAAAAACACTTTTCGCACTTGTGTTAGTGTTGAAAAACCACTTTTCGCACTTGTGTTAGTGTTGAAAAACCACTTTTCGCACTTGTGTTGGTGCAGGAAACCACTTTTGCACTTGTATTAGTGTGGAAAAAACACTTTTCGCACTTGTGTTATTGTTGAAAAACCACTTTTTGCACTTGTGATAGTGTTGAAAAACCACTTTTCGCACTTGTGTTAGTGTTGAAAAACCTCTTTTCGCACTAGTGTTGGTGCAGGAAACCACTTTTCGCACTTGTGTTAGTGTTGAAAAACCACTTTTCGCACTTGTGTTAGTGTTGAAAAACCACTTTTCGCACTTGTGTTAGTGTTGAAAAACCACTTTTCGCACTTGTGTTAGTGTTGAAAAACCACTTTTCGCACTTGTGTTGGTGCAGGAAACCACTTTTGCACTTGTATTAGTGTGGAAAAAACACTTTTCGCACTTGTGTTAGTGTTGAAAAACCACTTTTCGCACTTGTGTTAGTGTTGAAAAACCACTTTTCGCACTTGTGTTTGTGCAGGAAACCACTAACCACTTTTGCACTTGTGTTAGTGTGGAAAAATACTTTTTGCACTTGTGATAGTGTTGAAAAACCACTTTTCGCACTTGTGTTAGTGTTGAAAAACCACTTTTCACACTTGTGTTGGTGCAGGAAACCACTTTTGCACTTGTAATAGTGTGGAAAAACCACTTTTGCACTTGTGTTAGTGTTGAAAAACCACTTTCGCACTTGTGTCGCGTTGAAAAAACACTTTTCGCACTTGTGTTAGTGTTGAAAAACCACTTTTCGCACTTGTGTTGGTGCAGGAAACCACTTTTGCACTTGTATTAGTGTGGAAAAACCACTTTTCGCACTTGTGTTAGTGTTGAAAAACCACTTTTCGCACTGGTGTTAGTGTTGAAAAACACTTTTCGCACTTGTGTTAGTGTGAAAAACACTTTTCGCACTTGTGTTGGTGCAGGAAACCACTTTTGCACTTGTAATTAGTGTGGAAAACCACTTTTCGCACTTGTGTTAGTGTTGAAAAATCACTTTTTCCCACTTGTGTTGGTGCAGGAAACCACTTTTGCACTTGTATTAGTGTGGCAAAACCACTTTTCGCACTTGTGTTAGTGTTGAAAAACCACTTTTCGCACTGGTGTTAGTGTTGAAAAACCACTTTTCGCACTTGTGTTAGTGTTGAAAAACCACTTTTCGCACTTGTGTTGGTGCAGGAAACCACTTTTGCACTTGTATTAGTGTGGAAAAACCACTTTTCGCACTTGTGTTATTGTTGAAAAACCACTTTTCACACTTGTGTTGGTGCAGGAAACCACTTTTGCACTTGTATTAGTGTGGAAAAACCACTTTTCGCACTTGTGTTAGTGTTGAAAAACCACTTTTCGCACTTGTGTTGGTGCAGGAAACCACTTTTGCACTTGTATTAGTGTGGAAAAACCACTTTTCGCACTTGTGTTAGTGTTGAAAAACCACTTTTCGCACTTGTGTTAGTGTTGAAAAACCACTTTTCGCACTTGTGTTAGTGTTGAAAAACCACTTTTCGCACTTGTGTTGGTGCAGGAAACCACTTTTGCACTTGTATTAGTGTGGAAAAAACACTTTTTGCACTTGTGATAGTGTTGAAAAACCACTTTTCGCACTTGTGTTAGTGTTGAAAAACCACTTTTCGCACTTGTGTAGTGTTGAAAAACCACTTTTCGCACTTGTGTTGGTGCAGGAAACCACTTTTGCACTTGTATTAGTGTGGAAAAAACACTTTTCGCACTTGTGTTAGTGTTGAAAAACCACTTTTCGCACTTGTGTTAGTGTTGAAAAACCACTTTTCGCACTTGTGTTGGTGCAGGAAACCACTTTTGCACTTGTATTAGTGTGAAAAAACCACTTTTTGCACTTGTGATAGTGTTGAAAAACCACTTTTCGCACTTGTGTTAGTGTTGAAAAACCACTTTTCGCACTTGTGTTGGTGCAGGAAACCACTTTTGCACTTGTATTAGTGTGGAAAAAACACTTTTTGCACTTGTGATAGTGTTGAAAAACCACTTTCCGCACTTGTGTTAGTGTTGAAAAACCACTTTTCGCACTTGTGTTGGTGCAGGAAACCACTTTTGCACTTGTATTAGTGTGGAAAAAGCACTTTTTGCACTTGTGATAGTGTTGAAAAACCACTTTTCGCACTTGTGTTAGTGTTGAAAAACCACTTTTCGCACTTGTGTTAGTGTTGAAAAACCACTTTTCGCACTTGTGTTGGTGCAGGAAACCACTTTTGCACTTGTATTAGTGTGGAAAAACCACTTTTCGCACTTGTGTTAGTGTTGAAAAACCACTTTTCGCACTTGTGTTAGTGTTGAAAAACCACTTTTCGCACTTGTGTTAGTGTTGAAAAACCACTTTTCGCACTTGTGTTAGTGTTGAAAAACCACTTTTCGCACTTGTGTTGGTGCAGGAAACCACTTTTGCACTTGTATTAGTGTGGAAAAAACACTTTTCGCACTTGTGTTAGTGTTGAAAAACCACTTTTCGCACTTGTGTTAGTGTTGAAAAACCACTTTTCGCACTTGTGTTTGTGCAGGAAACCACTTTTGCACTTGTGTTAGTGTGGAAAAAATACTTTTTGCACTTGTGATAGTGTTGAAAAACCACTTTTCGCACTTGTGTTAGTGTTGAAAAACCAGTTTTCACATTTGTGTTGGTGCAGGAAACCACTTTTGCACTTGTAATAGTGTGGAAAAACCACTTTTTGCACTTGTGTTAGTGTTGAAAAACCACTTTTCGCACTTGTGTTAGCGTTGAAAAAACACTTTTCGCACTTGTGTTAGTGTTGAAAAACCACTTTTCGCACTTGTGTTGGTGCAGGAAACCACTTTTGCACTTGTATTAGTGTGGAAAAAACACTTTTTGCACTTGTGATAGTGTTGAAAAACCACTTTTCGCACTTGTGTTAGTGTTGAAAAACCACTTTTCGCACTTGTGTTGGTGCAGGAAACCACTTTTGCACTTGTATTAGTGTGGAAAAAACACTTTTTGCACTTGTGATAGTGTTGAAAAACCACTTTTCGCACTTGTGTTAGTGTTGAAAAACCTCTTTTCGCACTAGTGTTGGTGCAGGAAACCACTTTTGCACTTGTATTAGTGTGGAAAAAACACTTTTTGCACTTGTGATAGTGTTGAAAAACCACTTTTCGCACTTGTGTTAGTGTTGAAAAACCACTTTTCGCACTTGTGTTGGTGCAGGAAACCACTTTTGCACTTGTATTAGTGTGGAAAAAACACTTTTCGCACTTGTGTTAGTGTTGAAAAACCACTTTTCGCACTTGTGTTAGTGTTGAAAAAACACTTTTCGCACTTGTGTTGGTGCAGGAAACCACTTTTGCACTTGTATTAGTGTGGAAAAAACACTTTTCGCACTTGTGTTAGTGTTGAAAAACCACTTTTCGCACTTGTGTTAGTGTTGAAAAACCACTTTTCGCACTTGTGTTGGTGCAGGAAACCACTTTTGCACTTGTATTAGTGTGGAAAAACCACTTTTCGCACTTGTGTTAGTGTTGAAAAACCACTTTTCGCACTTGTGTTAGTGTTGAAAAACCACTTTTCGCACTTGTGTTGGTGCAGGAAACCACTTTTGCACTTGTATTAGTGTGGAAAAAACACTTTTCGCACTTGTGTTAGTGTTGAAAAACCACTTTTCGCACTTGTGTTCGTGTTGAAAAACCACTTTTCGCACTTGTGTTGGTGCAGGAAACCACTTTTGCACTTGTATTAGTGTGGAAAAAACACTTTTCGCACTTGTGTTAGTGTTGAAAAACCACTTTTCGCACTTGTGTTAGTGTTGAAAAACCACTTTTCGCACTTGTGTTTGTGCAGGAAACCACTTTTGCACTTGTGTTAGTGTGGAAAAAATACTTTTTGCACTTGTGATAGTGTTGAAAAACCACTTTTCGCACTTGTGTTAGTGTTGAAAAACCACTTTTCGCACTTGTGTTAGTGTTGAAAAACCACTTTTCGCACTTGTGTTAGTGTTGAAAAAACACTTTTCGCACTTGTGTTAGTGTTGAAAAACCACTTTTCGCACTTGTGTTAGTGTTGAAAAAACACTTTTCGCACTTGTGTTAGTGTTGAAAAAACACTTTTCGCACTTGTGTTAGTGTTGAAAAACCACTTTTCGCACTTGTGTTAGTGTTGAAAAAACACTTTTCGCACTTGTGTTAGTGTTGAAAAACCACTTTTCGCACTTGTGTTCGTGTTGAAAAACCACTTTTCGCACTTGTGTTGGTGCAGGAAACCACTTTTGCACTTGTATTAGTGTGGAAAAAACACTTTTCGCACTTGTGTTAGTGTTGAAAAACCACTTTTCGCACTTGTGTTAGTGTTGAAAAACCACTTTTCGCACTTGTGTTTGTGCAGGAAACCACTTTTGCACTTGTGTTAGTGTGGAAAAAATACTTTTTGCACTTGTGATAGTGTTGAAAAACCACTTTTCGCACTTGTGTTAGTGTTGAAAAACCACTTTTCACATTTGTGTTGGTGCAGGAAACCACTTTTGCACTTGTAATAGTGTGGAAAAACCACTTTTTGCACTTGTGTTAGTGTTGAAAAACCACTTTTCGCACTTGTGTTAGCGTTGAAAAAACACTTTTCGCACTTGTGTTAGTGTTGAAAAACCACTTTTCGCACTTGTGTTGGTGCAGGAAACCACTTTTGCACTTGTATTAGTGTGGAAAAAACACTTTTTGCACTTGTGATAGTGTTGAAAAACCACTTTTCGCACTTGTGTTAGTGTTGAAAAACCACTTTTCGCACTTGTGTTGGTGCAGGAAACCACTTTTGCACTTGTATTAGTGTGGAAAAAACACTTTTTGCACTTGTGATAGTGTTGAAAAACCACTTTTCGCACTTTTGTTAGTGTTGAAAAACCTCTTTTCGCACTAGTGTTGGTGCAGGAAACCACTTTTGCACTTGTTTTAGTGTGGAAAAAACACTTTTTGCACTTGTGATAGTGTTGAAAAACCACTTTTCGCACTTGTGTTATTGTTGAAAAACCACTTTTCGCACTTGTGTTGGTGCAGGAAACCACTTTTGCACTTGTATTAGTGTGGAAAAAACACTTTTCGCACTTGTGTTAGTGTTGAAAAACCACTTTTCGCACTTGTGTTAGTGTTGAAAAACCACTTTTTGCACTTGTGTTGGTGCAGGAAACCACTTTTGCACTTGTATTAGTGTGGAAAAAACACTTTTCGCACTTGTGTTAGTGTTGAAAAACCACTTTTCGCACTTGTGTTAGTGTTGAAAAACCACTTTTCGCACTTGTGTTGGTGCAGGAAACCACTTTTGCACTTGTATTAGTGTGGAAAAACCACTTTTCGCACTTGTGTTAGTGTTGAAAAACCACTTTTCGCACTTGTGTTAGTGTTGAAAAACCACTTTTCGCACTTGTGTTGGTGCAGGAAACCACTTTTGCACTTGTATTAGTGTGGAAAAAACACTTTTCGCACTTGTGTTAGTGTTGAAAAACCACTTTTCGCACTTGTGTTAGTGTTGAAAAACCACTTTTCGCACTTGTGTTTGTGCAGGAAACCACTTTTGCACTTGTATTAGTGTGGAAAAAACACTTTTCGCACTTGTGTTAGTGTTGAAAAACCACTTTTCGCACTTGTGTTAGTGTTGAAAAACCACTTTTCGCACTTGTGTTGGTGCAGGAAACCACTTTTGCACTTGTATTAGTGTGGAAAAAACACTTTTTGCACTTGTGATAGTGTTGAAAAACCACTTTTCGCACTTGTGTTAGTGTTGAAAAAACACTTTTCGCACTTGTGTTGGTGCAGGAAACCACTTTTGCACTTGTATTAGTGTGGAAAAAACACTTTTCGCACTTGTGTTAGTGTTGAAAAACCACTTTTCGCACTTGTGTTAGTGTTGAAAAACCACTTTTCGCACTTGTGTTGGTGCAGGAAACCACTTTTGCACTTGTATTAGTGTGGAAAAAACACTTTTCGCACTTGTGTTATTGTTGAAAAACCACTTTTTGCACTTGTGATAGTGTTGAAAAACCACTTTTCGCACTTGTGTTAGTGTTGAAAAACCTCTTTTCGCACTAGTGTTGGTGCAGGAAACCACTTTTCGCACTTGTGTTAGTGTTGAAAAACCACTTTTCGCACTTGTGTTAGTGTTGAAAAACCACTTTTCGCACTTGTGTTAGTGTTGAAAAACCACTTTTCGCACTTGTGTTAGTGTTGAAAAACCACTTTTCGCACTTGTGTTGGTGCAGGAAACCACTTTTGCACTTGTATTAGTGTGGAAAAAACACTTTTCGCACTTGTGTTAGTGTTGAAAAACCACTTTTCGCACTTGTGTTAGTGTTGAAAAACCACTTTTCGCACTTGTGTTTGTGCAGGAAACCACTTTTGCACTTGTGTTAGTGTGGAAAAAATACTTTTTGCACTTGTGATAGTGTTGAAAAACCACTTTTCGCACTTGTGTTAGTGTTGAAAAACCACTTTTCACACTTGTGTTGGTGCAGGAAACCACTTTTGCACTTGTAATAGTGTGGAAAAACCACTTTTTGCACTTGTGTTAGTGTTGAAAAACCACTTTTCGCACTTGTGTTCGCGTTGAAAAAACACTTTTCGCACTTGTGTTAGTGTTGAAAAACCACTTTTCGCACTTGTGTCGGTGCAGGAAACCACTTTTGCACTTGTATTAGTGTGGAAAAAACACTTTTCGCACTTGTGTTAGTGTTGAAAAACCACTTTTCGCACTGGTGTTAGTGTTGAAAAACCACTTTTCGCACTTGTGTTAGTGTTGAAAAACCACTTTTCGCACTTGTGTTGGTGCAGGAAACCACTTTTGCACTTGTATTAGTGTGGAAAAACCACTTTTCGCACTTGTGTTAGTGTTGAAAAATCACTTTTCCCACTTGTGTTGGTGCAGGAAACCACTTTTGCACTTGTATTAGTGTGGCAAAACCACTTTTCGCACTTGTGTTAGTGTTGAAAAACCACTTTTCGCACTGGTGTTAGTGTTGAAAAACCACTTTTCGCACTTGTGTTAGTGTTGAAAAACCACTTTTCGCACTTGTGTTGGTGCAGGAAACCACTTTTGCACTTGTATTAGTGTGGAAAAACCACTTTTCGCACTTGTGTTATTGTTGAAAAACCACTTTTCGCACTTGTGTTGGTGCAGGAAACCACTTTTGCACTTGTATTAGTGTGGAAAAACCACTTTTCGCACTTGTGTTAGTGTTGAAAAACCACTTTTCGCACTTGTGTTGGTGCAGGAAACCACTTTTGCACTTGTATTAGTGTGGAAAAAACACTTTTTGCACTTGTGATAGTGTTGAAAAACCACTTTTCGCACTTGTGTTAGTGTTGAAAAACCACTTTTCGCACTTGTGTTAGTGTTGAAAAACCACTTTTCGCACTTGTGTTGGTGCAGGAAACCACTTTTGCACTTGTATTAGTGTGGAAAAAACACTTTTTGCACTTGTGATAGTGTTGAAAAACCACTTTTCGCACTTGTGTTAGTGTTGAAAAACCACTTTTCGCACTTGTGTTAGTGTTGAAAAACCACTTTTCGCACTTGTGTTGGTGCAGGAAACCACTTTTGCACTTGTATTAGTGTGGAAAAAACACTTTTCGCACTTGTGTTAGTGTTGAAAAACCACTTTTCGCACTTGTGTTAGTGTTGAAAAACCACTTTTCGCACTTGTGTTGGTGCAGGAAACCACTTTTGCACTTGTATTAGTGTGGAAAAAACACTTTTTGCACTTGTGATAGTGTTGAAAAACCACTTTTCGCACTTGTGTTAGTGTTGAAAAACCACTTTTCGCACTTGTGTTGGTGCAGGAAACCACTTTTGCACTTGTATTAGTGTGGAAAAAACACTTTTTGCACTTGTGATAGTGTTGAAAAACCACTTTCCGCACTTGTGTTAGTGTTGAAAAACCACTTTTCGCACTTGTGTTGGTGCAGGAAACCACTTTTGCACTTGTATTAGTGTGGAAAAAGCACTTTTTGCACTTGTGATAGTGTTGAAAAACCACTTTTCGCACTTGTGTTAGTGTTGAAAAACCACTTTTCGCACTTGTGTTAGTGTTGAAAAACCACTTTTCGCACTTGTGTTGGTGCAGGAAACCACTTTTGCACTTGTATTAGTGTGGAAAAACCACTTTTCGCACTTGTGTTAGTGTTGAAAAACCACTTTTCGCACTTGTGTTAGTGTTGAAAAACCACTTTTCGCACTTGTGTTAGTGTTGAAAAACCACTTTTCGCACTTGTGTTAGTGTTGAAAAACCACTTTTCGCACTTGTGTTGGTGCAGGAAACCACTTTTGCACTTGTATTAGTGTGGAAAAAACACTTTTCGCACTTGTGTTAGTGTTGAAAAACCACTTTTCGCACTTGTGTTAGTGTTGAAAAACCACTTTTCGCACTTGTGTTTGTGCAGGAAACCACTTTTGCACTTGTGTTAGTGTGGAAAAAATACTTTTTGCACTTGTGATAGTGTTGAAAAACCACTTTTCGCACTTGTGTTAGTGTTGAAAAACCACTTTTCACATTTGTGTTGGTGCAGGAAACCACTTTTGCACTTGTAATAGTGTGGAAAAACCACTTTTTGCACTTGTGTTAGTGTTGAAAAACCACTTTTCGCACTTGTGTTAGCGTTGAAAAAACACTTTTCGCACTTGTGTTAGTGTTGAAAAACCACTTTTCGCACTTCTGTTGGTGCAGGAAACCACTTTTGCACTTGTATTAGTGTGGAAAAAACACTTTTTGCACTTGTGATAGTGTTGAAAAACCACTTTTCGCACTTGTGTTAGTGTTGAAAAACCACTTTTCGCACTTGTGTTGGTGCAGGAAACCACTTTTGCACTTGTATTAGTGTGGAAAAAACACTTTTTGCACTTGTGATAGTGTTGAAAAACCACTTTTCGCACTTGTGTTAGTGTTGAAAAACCTCTTTTCGCACTAGTGTTGGTGCAGGAAACCACTTTTGCACTTGTATTAGTGTGGAAAAAACACTTTTTGCACTTGTGATAGTGTTGAAAAACCACTTTTCGCACTTGTGTTAGTGTTGAAAAACCACTTTTCGCACTTGTGTTGGTGCAGGAAACCACTTTTGCACTTGTATTAGTGTGGAAAAAACACTTTTCGCACTTGTGTTAGTGTTGAAAAACCACTTTTCGCACTTGTGTTAGTGTTGAAAAACCACTTTTCGCACTTGTGTTGGTGCAGGAAACCACTTTTGCACTTGTATTAGTGTGGAAAAAACACTTTTCGCACTTGTGTTAGTGTTGAAAAACCACTTTTCGCACTTGTGTTAGTGTTGAAAAACCACTTTTCGCACTTGTGTTGGTGCAGGAAACCACTTTTGCACTTGTATTAGTGTGGAAAAACCACTTTTCGCACTTGTGTTAGTGTTGAAAAACCACTTTTCGCACTTGTGTTAGTGTTGAAAAACCACTTTTCGCACTTGTGTTGGTGCAGGAAACCACTTTTGCACTTGTATTAGTGTGGAAAAAACACTTTTCGCACTTGTGTTAGTGTTGAAAAACCACTTTTCGCACTTGTGTTAGTGTTGAAAAACCACTTTTCGCACTTGTGTTTGTGCAGGAAACCACTTTTGCACTTGTATTAGTGTGGAAAAAACACTTTTCGCACTTGTGTTAGTGTTGAAAAACCACTTTTCGCACTTGTGTTAGTGTTGAAAAACCACTTTTCGCACTTGTGTTGGTGCAGGAAACCACTTTTGCACTTGTATTAGTGTGGAAAAAACACTTTTTGCACTTGTGATAGTGTTGAAAAACCACTTTTCGCACTTGTGTTAGTGTTGAAAAAACACTTTTCGCACTTGTGTTGGTGCAGGAAACCACTTTTGCACTTGTATTAGTGTGGAAAAAACACTTTTCGCACTTGTGTTAGTGTTGAAAAACCACTTTTCGCACTTGTGTTAGTGTTGAAAAACCACTTTTCGCACTTGTGTTAGTGTTGAAAAACCACTTTTCGCACTTGTGTTAGTGTTGAAAAACCACTTTTCGCACTTGTGTTGGTGCAGGAAACCACTTTTGCACTTGTATTAGTGTGGAAAAAACACTTTTCGCACTTGTGTTAGTGTTGAAAAACCACTTTTCGCACTTGTGTTAGTGTTGAAAAACCACTTTTCGCACTTGTGTTTGTGCAGGAAACCACTTTTGCACTTGTGTTAGTGTGGAAAAAATACTTTTTGCACTTGTGATAGTGTTGAAAAACCACTTTTCGCACTTGTGTTAGTGTTGAAAAACCACTTTTCGCACTTGTGTTAGTGTTGAAAAAACACTTTTCGCACTTGTGTTAGTGTTGAAAAACCACTTTTCGCACTTGTGTTAGTGTTGAAAAAACACTTTTCGCACTTGTGTTAGTGTTGAAAAAACACTTTTCGCACTTGTGTTAGTGTTGAAAAACCACTTTTCGCACTTGTGTTAGTGTTGAAAAAACACTTTTCGCACTTGTGTTAGTGTTGAAAAACCACTTTTCGCACTTGTGTTCGTGTTGAAAAACCACTTTTCGCACTTGTGTTGGTGCAGGAAACCACTTTTGCACTTGTATTAGTGTGGAAAAAACACTTTTCGCACTTGTGTTAGTGTTGAAAAACCACTTTTCGCACTTGTGTTAGTGTTGAAAAACCACTTTTCGCACTTGTGTTTGTGCAGGAAACCACTTTTGCACTTGTGTTAGTGTGGGAAAAAATACTTTTTGCACTTGTGATAGTGTTGAAAAACCACTTTTCGCACTTGTGTTAGTGTTGAAAAACCACTTTTCACATTTGTGTTGGTGCAGGAAACCACTTTTGCACTTGTAATAGTGTGGAAAAACCACTTTTTGCACTTGTGTTAGTGTTGAAAAACCACTTTTCGCACTTGTGTTAGCGTTGAAAAAACACTTTTCGCACTTGTGTTAGTGTTGAAAAACCACTTTTCGCACTTGTGTTGGTGCAGGAAACCACTTTTGCACTTGTATTAGTGTGGAAAAAACACTTTTTGCACTTGTGATAGTGTTGAAAAACCACTTTTCGCACTTGTGTTAGTGTTGAAAAACCACTTTTCGCACTTGTGTTGGTGCAGGAAACCACTTTTGCACTTGTATTAGTGTGGAAAAAACACTTTTTTGCACTTGTGATAGTGTTGAAAAACCACTTTTCGCACTTTTGTTAGTGTTGAAAAACCTCTTTTCGCACTAGTGTTGGTGCAGGAAACCACTTTTGCACTTGTTTTAGTGTGGAAAAAACACTTTTTGCACTTGTGATAGTGTTGAAAAACCACTTTTCGCACTTGTGTTATTGTTGAAAAACCACTTTTCGCACTTGTGTTGGTGCAGGAAACCACTTTTGCACTTGTATTAGTGTGGAAAAAACACTTTTCGCACTTGTGTTAGTGTTGAAAAACCACTTTTCGCACTTGTGTTAGTGTTGAAAAACCACTTTTTGCACTTGTGTTGGTGCAGGAAACCACTTTTGCACTTGTATTAGTGTGGAAAAAACACTTTTCGCACTTGTGTTAGTGTTGAAAAACCACTTTTCGCACTTGTGTTAGTGTTGAAAAACCACTTTTCGCACTTGTGTTGGTGCAGGAAACCACTTTTGCACTTGTATTAGTGTGGAAAAACCACTTTTCGCACTTGTGTTAGTGTTGAAAAACCACTTTTCGCACTTGTGTTAGTGTTGAAAAACCACTTTTCGCACTTGTGTTGGTGCAGGAAACCACTTTTGCACTTGTATTAGTGTGGAAAAAACACTTTTCGCACTTGTGTTAGTGTTGAAAAAACCACTTTTCGCACTTGTGTTAGTGTTGAAAAACCACTTTTCGCACTTGTGTTTGTGCAGGAAACCACTTTTGCACTTGTATTAGTGTGGAAAAACCACTTTTCGCACTTGTGTTAGTGTTGAAAAACCACTTTTCGCACTTGTGTTAGTGTTGAAAAACCACTTTTCGCACTTGTGTTGGTGCAGGAAACCACTTTTGCACTTGTATTAGTGTGGAAAAAACACTTTTTGCACTTGTGATAGTGTTGAAAAACCACTTTTTCGCACTTGTGTTAGTGTTGAAAAAACACTTTTCGCACTTGTGTTGGTGCAGGAAACCACTTTTGCACTTGTATTAGTGTGGAAAAAACACTTTTCGCACTTGTGTTAGTGTTGAAAAACCACTTTTCGCACTTGTGTTAGTGTTGAAAAACCACTTTTCGCACTTGTGTTGGTGCAGGAAACCACTTTTGCACTTGTATTAGTGTGGAAAAAACACTTTTCGCACTTGTGTTATTGTTGAAAAACCACTTTTTGCACTTGTGATAGTGTTGAAAAACCACTTTTCGCACTTGTGTTAGTGTTGAAAAACCTCTTTTCGCACTAGTGTTGGTGCAGGAAACCACTTTTCGCACTTGTGTTAGTGTTGAGAAAACCACTTTTTCGCACTTGTGTTAGTGTTGAAAAACCACTTTTCGCACTTGTGTTAGTGTTGAAAAACCACTTTTCGCACTTGTGTTAGTGTTGAAAAACCACTTTTCGCACTTGTGTTGGTGCAGGAAACCACTTTTGCACTTGTAATAGTGTGGAAAAAACACTTTTCGCACTTGTGTTAGTGTTGAAAAACCACTTTTCGCACTTGTGTTAGTGTTGAAAAACCACTTTTCGCACTTGTGTTTGTGCAGGAAACCACTTTTGCACTTGTGTTAGTGTGGAAAAAATACTTTTTGCACTTGTGATAGTGTTGAAAAACCACTTTTCGCACTTGTGTTAGTGTTGAAAAACCACTTTTCACACTTGTGTTGGTGCAGGAAACCACTTTTGCACTTGTAATAGTGTGGAAAAACCACTTTTTGCACTTGTGTTAGTGTTGAAAAACCACTTTTCGCACTTGTGTTCGCGTTGAAAAAACACTTTTCGCACTTGTGTTAGTGTTGAAAAACCACTTTTCGCACTTGTGTTGGTGCAGGAAACCACTTTTGCACTTGTATTAGTGTGGAAAAAACACTTTTCGCACTTGTGTTAGTGTTGAAAAACCACTTTTCGCACTGGTGTTAGTGTTGAAAACCACTTTTCGCACTTGTGTTAGTGTTGAAAAACCACTTTCGCACTTGTGTTGGTGCAGGAAACCACTTTTGCACTTGTATTAGTGTGGAAAAACCACTTTTCGCACTTGTGTTAGTGTTGAAAAATCACTTTTCCCACTTGTGTTGGTGCAGGAAACCACTTTTGCACTTGTATTAGTGTGGCAAAACCACTTTTCGCACTTGTGTTAGTGTTGAAAAACCACTTTTCGCACTGTGTTAGTGTTGAAAAACCACTTTTCGCACTTGTGTTAGTGTTGAAAAACCACTTTTCGCACTATTGTGTTGGTGCAGTGAAACCACTTTTGCACTTGTATTAGTGTGGAAAAACCACTTTTCGCACTTGTGTTATTGTTGAAAAACCACTTTTCGCACTTGTGTTGGTGCAGGAAACCACTTTTGCACTTGTATTAGTGTGGAAAAACCACT